>NC_080670.1:42651050-42951050 GCF_030247195.1 Topomyia yanbarensis
CAGTCCTTGGCTACCCTAGGGAGGTGAGCTTGGCTACTTTGTTGGAACCTTCCTAGCGACGTTAGCGAACTTTCGCCGGGTGCACTCACTCCCCGTGAAATGCACTGGGTAGATACCGCAGTCACCTGCCCCTGGGGGAACCTTTGTCCGCCCTGCTTCGTTCTCATTTGCGATTAACTGTGGAGGAGAGCTAGGCTCGTTTGACTGATCCACCACAGTGAGAACGGTACTGGTGTCACTTGGGTCCTTTTTATTTAGCCGGGGAAGCGAGCGGCTCCTTGGCGATTAACTTTCGATGTCCATCGACCCAACCCCACAAAACACTGAGCATCCGGACCACGCGCCGGCGCTTTTCACGGGAACCTACCGTCGCACACGCGCACTGAACGCTTGTCACTGTGGTGGGAAATAGTTCCGAAAAAAACTCAATTTTCCAAACGTCTTTTCGTTGCCGTGGTCCGTCACTATCTCTTCTTTCACGATGGCCGCCTTTTTCACTCCACCAAAAAAAACATCGTCACATAGCTGTTATCTATGAACAGCATAATCAACACCCATTTCACAGCAAGAGGAGAGCGGTAACCTACCTAAACCCTATGTTACATATACACAAATGGTTAGGTGTATGACTTTGCAGTCTAATTTTTAAGCAAAAACAAACTATTTTGTCTTCATCCGACGTTTCGGTCCGTTTGGGACCGAACGTCCCAAACGGACCGAAACGTCGGATGAAGACAAAATAGTTTGTTTTTGCTTAAAAATTAGACTGCAAAGTCATACACCTAACCTAAAAATTGGAAACAGTCGACTCCAGTTCAAAGATATACACAAATGTTCAAAAAAAAATATGCACCTATCTGTACGCACATAACCGTTCACAAACGCGAAAATGAACAAAAATTTACAACTTAAACGTGAACGGTAGAAAACAGCGGTGAGCATAATTTTATGTAAACAAATACACTCTACGGAGTGTATAGTCAAAAATAGGTATATTTCCACCCAGTGCTAAATTACACATTGACGCTATTCGCTCGATGAAACATGGAAAGCACTCCTCGTATTTTTTCGGGAAAATACGGGAGCTTTCTTTGTATTTGTATGATGTCTTGTACCTGCCGAGTTTGTGCCGAACACAATTTTAGCAGGGATGTTGTCTGGCATTCTCGCAACGTGCCCTGCTCATCGTATCCTTCCGACTTTGGCCATCTTCTGGATACTTGGTTTGCCGTAGAGGCTGGCGAGCTCGTGGTTCATCCTTCGCCTCCACACATCGTTTTCCTGCATATCGCTAAAGATAGTCGAGATTATTCCCGTTTGGTCCCTCCTATCAGCATTACTTTGTTTTAGATACGTTCACCACCAATCCATCTTTTGCTGCTTCTCGCTTCAGTCGGGTGTTAACCTCAACCACCGTTTCAAATGTCCATGTCATCCGCAAAGCATACAAACTGGCTGGACTACCATAACTTTATCGGGGGAAGCCGCGTTGGTTCATAATTTTCCACAGTTCTGTGCGGTTGATGCTATCGTATGCCGACGAACAGATGGTGCGTTGGGAACTGGTATTCACGGCATTTCTGGAGGATTTGCCGCACGATGAAGATCTGGTCTGTTGTCGAGCGCTCGTTGATAAAACCGGCCTGATAACTTCCTAGTAATAGGTGATAGGCTTCGGAAGATAACCTGAGATAACACTTAGTAGGCGGTATTCAGGATGGTGTGCGCTCTATAGTTCTCACATTCCAGCTTGTCGTCCTTCTTATATATGGGGCAAATAACCCCTTGATTCCACTCCTCTAGTAGCTGTTCGGATTCCTGACTGACTATCAGTGTATGCAGGCAAATGGCCAGCCGTTTCTGGACCATTTTGATTTTGAGATGCTTACCAGCTGGTTTATTGTTTTTGAGCTGTTGAATGGCATCCTTAACTTCCCTCAGCGCGGGAATAGGCTGGTTTCCATCGTCCGCCGTACTGACGTAGTATCCTTCTCCGCTGCCTTGGTCTTCTGCATCTGTTTCTTCATTCCAATTAAAGTGTTCAAAATAGTGTTGCTTCCACCTTTCGGGCACCCCTCGTCCATCCGTCAGAATGCTTACACATTTTGGCTCCGAAGCCTTTGCGGGATGCGTTGAGCTTCCGATAAAATTTTCGGGTTTCTTGCGAGTGGTACAACTGTTCCATCTCCCACACTCTGCTTCTTTCAGCCGGCGTTTTTTTTCTTTTGGAATAGCTGGGTCTGTTGCTTCCGCTGCAGTTGGTATCGTTCTACGTTCAGCCGTGTTCATGCTACAGCAGCAATACCCGTGCTGCGTCCTTCTCTTCTAGAATCCCTCTACACTCCTCGTCTTTCCGTTGACTTCGTTCCACATACCCGACGACGCTTTCGACTGTGTTTCTTATGGCTGCTTTGATAATGTTCCAGCAGTTCTCAAGAGGGTCCCCACCTTGGTAAAAATTGATGTTTTATGGTACTCTTGAAGTCCTCAAAACTTAGAATGCACTTGTAGTGTGCTATAAAACTAGAATTACAACGATTTCCTTGGGCAACGAGCGCACCCTCATTCGGCACCGCTGCTTCCAGATTCGGCGCGTTTGTTGTGGAAACTTCTGGTTGGTTCAGTCACCCAAGATCATACCGAGGCGTGCGTCCGTATCGTACAATGTCAATTACGGAGAGTTTTGGGCACAGTTTTACCATTACCAGGTAGTAGTCCCAGTCGATGTTAGCGCCACGATGGGTTCTCACTTGGAGGCGGCGAAATCAATTAGTCATAGGCCGTTGTTGTTCGTCAGCTGGTGTGTATGTGAAATACCGAAGCTACTGAGTGCCTTAACTCACAAATCTTTTCAGATTACCTTGGTGTGGGTCCCTTCTCATTGCTCCTTTCCGGGCAATGGAAAGACGAACTCTTTAACTAAGGTGGGTACTGTAGAAGGTGACATTTATGAAAGACCAATTATCTTCAAAGATTTTTTCAGTATTACTCATCAACAACGGTGAACTAGGAAGGTGGCTGCATTCGATAGTCTCGAGGGTATCGACGAAACCTTGGGTCAAAGGGATGGATGTGGGTCGTGACATCATTCATCTGATATCCCACATCACGGCAAACCATTACACGCTGGATGCACAACTTCGGCATATTGGGCTCGTGGATAGTGGTATGGCGACGGCTATCACGATATCGAGCATATTGCCTGGGCGTGCACCAAGTACAGTTCCGCCAGGTCTCGGCTTATGAATACCCTCCGGTCCCGAGGAAGACCACCCAACGTCTCGGTTCGAGATGTTAGGGCAAGCTACGATTCCTAAAATCAGTCAATTTAAGAGTTTAAGGTTCAACTGAGAACGCTTGGAAAAGCAGCTATCTTTTCGTTTTTTTCTCATTTCGTTCAAAAAATCTTCATGAAAATGAATCAGTTATGCTCTACCTATGTCCCGAATACATTGATTGATTTTCATGAAGATTTTCCCAACGGTGTGAGAAAAAACTACTTTTTTTTCTTTTTCCAAGATGGCCGCTTATTGAGGCGTTCTCAGTTGAACGTTAACCCCTCTCTTTCTTTCTTTCTCTGTTATTACTGTTACTACGATGCTGAAATCTACTCTCTCCCCACCCTCCCCTGAAAATGTCTTTCTGAAGCAAATATGCCTTTGTCATAATAAACTGGATTAGAAAATGTTCCCTTTGCTTAAATTAAAATCTCTCTATTATTCCGTTACGGTTTATTTTAACTGCAAGCAAACTTAATCATAAATCAATTTCATTATTAGACTTTCTTTAGAACAAGTGCAACCTATTTGTTCCACTTCGTCAACTTAACAGTTCCCGCCTAAAGTTTGTCTGGGGTACAAATGTACCCCACAAAACCGTTTATGTTAGTGTTTTGTCATGTGTATATAATTCGGAAAATTTATTATATCTGTTTTATAAGCAAAATATCGATACATAGTAAGCGAGAAACTTGCTTAAAATTAACATATTCTTGAATATGATTTGTATATAATATGTACTACACACCACTCTATTCTTCATCTTCTCTGGAACGTACAATGCTATGGCCTGTCCCTTTGACGCCATCGTTACTGCATATTGCTGTATATTTACTGTATGTATTGGCGTTAGATATTCAAACATGCATCGGAATAAATACACTTTTTGATCGGTTTTTGAATTGTTTACTATTTGCTCTAAAGGCAATTTAATAATCTTAACAACGCCGTATAGATGGTTAAAATCGGTTAGAAGTTCCGAAGATGTAGCAATATTGAGGAAAAAAGGGGATTTTGGCGTATTTTAAGGACTTTTTCTATAAAAAAGGAAACATTGCATAATAAAATTTACAAAACACAAATATTTTTGAAAAGGCTGCTTTGCTTGGCTTATTTTTGAATAAAACTACCCAATTTAATTATAAATTCAATAAAACTAGGCATATTGGAGCGGTTTTTTTTTTTTTTTTTTTTTAAATAGCCCGCCTCTTACCCCCACACCAAAAAGCTCACAAACGGAGCCCCCTGGTAGTGGACACATCAGTTCTCAGCGTACAAAAAAAAGGTCAGCACAACAAAACAAAGTTACGAATCGCGGAAACGCTGAGAACAAAAAAAAAACAATACGAGACCGACAAAACACAAAATTTGACAAGAAGCTACGGCGAGTACCCAGCGGAAAAGAATCCTTTTAAGGGTCCCATCGTAGCTTTGCAGGAAGCTCATAATAATTTAAATTTATTTATTACTTATTGCTATAAAAAATGCATTTATCAATTGTTTTTATTTAAAAAACTACAAGGGGCAGCCCTATGGGGTTGCACGAACTGTAGACGTAGGACTATACTACTTAATGTAAAATATTTATTTTCTTAGTACTTAGTGTGTGGGAAAAATACCGGGACCGATGAAGAAAAATCAAATTTTAGACAATATAATCACATCTCATATATAGAACAAGCTTTCTAGATGCTCTCAAACAGATCCTAAAAGTTCAAACACCCATGGATAACCCCAAGTTTGTAGATGTGTTTCGATGCCACAGGATTGTAAAATGGTTAATATTAAGTCATGAAAATTCAATTCTTCCGTGATAATTTTTTCTGCAAAAGACCCTGTGTGTATGCAAAGCTCATGATTTGTTGGGATATTACCATTGATCGGAAAATGCTTTCCAACGCTGCGTATTGCATACATACAGGACATTTTGCAGGTCACCAGAAGCTGTTCATTTTACCACCGCCACATGTTCATTTTACCCACTCGCTATAAACATGTCTCATTTTTGGACATGTTTAGAAATCAAGAATCATGTTTGAAAACATGTGTTTATGACGAAATATTTTTACCAGATATGTACAAAACATGTCTAACAAGAAACATAAGGTGATTGTAATATCTCATTCACTTGTTAGTTAGAAAATAATGACTTTGCTTAACGTGTTCATTTTACCGCCAGTTCCCCTACCTACCGACACATTCGCCCAAAACATTGAACCCAAGCGTACAATGCAATGAGTCAACGCTGATGATGATGGGTAGAGCGAAAGAGACAACTAGTACCACCACGACACTATTAGCGCATTTCACCATTATTCCACACGGCCTTTCCCGATTGAAAGGAACGGCCGCGCTTATCCCATCTGTCATAATATCGTGATTTTGCATAGCGAAGGGCTGAATGATAACACATTTTGTTCCAAAAAACAGCCCTGCGTTATGCAACACTTTGTGCAGGTTTATTATACCAGTTGCAAGTGGAACCAAATTCACCAAGTTCCGTAAAATTCCTTTTAAATTACAGAATTGATAAAATTGCTGGGATGAGCTACACTAATTAATCAAATCCTGTTTTAAAAACTGTCCTTGCGTTTAAACCAAAATGGGAAGCTTATTACTACCACTACATTACTTAATTTCAAGCGCAAATAGCAAATACATGTGCTAGTTAAACCAAAAATTTACTGGCAACATTACAGCGGCATTTAGGAAGCAGTTGGAGCGGTCGCCTGTTGGACGACACAGGGTAACGTCCCTCCACAGCCAGTGTAACGGACTTCTAGCTCAGCTACACTGGCTGTAAAAAACACAGCGCAGTGATCTGCTTCACCAGCCGTTCAACAGGGAACTGAGCGTGTCTGGCCAAGTCCGTTCTTTAAATAGTCGATGATGACGTCATTCATAGAAGCGTTGCGCGCTAGGTACACCAATCCGTCGTACAGGGCTTGGGAAGCGTTATCTTCTGTGTGTTAATGCGCGATATTTTGACAAGGTTGTATATTATTTAATTTTTTAATGCTATGATATCAAAAATCTTTGGGTTTATCTATTGGAACCTATTCTTAGAAGTATTTTGGGGCGATTTGTGCAAAAAAATTGAAAATTTATCGTGAGATGGCTGAATTATATGCGTTTAAAATTGGACCACTTTTCGTTACATACCATTTTTGTAGAATTTCAGAGTGCACCCCCATATCGAAAACAAAGACGTAGTCCTACGTCAAAATGTTAACCAATTATAGCTAAAGGAATAAGCTCGATTGGTGGTGAACGAAGTTTATATTAAAAATTCTCCTATTTTATTTTTTAAAATTAGCTTCAATTTTGCTTGGAAACGAGTGCGACATGTTATTTGCTTTAAATCCGTAGGAAGCTGGTTGAATAACTTAGGTCCGATGAAAGAAATGCGTCTTTGACCAAGGTTCGTGGATACTCTGGAGTATAATAAATGATTGGCTTGTCTGGTGCTGTGAGCTCGAATTCCTGTCGTAAATTCTAGATTATTATGAGCAATAGTATTATGCAAAGCATTGTGGATGTACATTATTGTTTGGTAGTTAGTCAACCCAAGCAAAGGTAAAATGTTATGGGCATTATTATTGTATAACAAAATAGTAGGGTACATAAATAGTTTTTTATAAATAATTTTAAGACATCTATTTTGAAGCGTTTGTAGCTTTTTCAGATTCGAAATACTGGCACGGCCCCACACAGATACAAGGTAGTTCAGCAATGAGTGGATGTGCGCATAATAAAATTTTAGAAGTACATGCTGGGGAACAAAAGAGCATACTTTACGCATAGCCCCACATAACGATGCAACTTTTCTCTCTATAGATGTTATATGCTCAATCCAGGTTTTAGTTCTGGGGTACATATGTACCCCCACAAAACCGTTTACGTATAGAAAAAATCACGAAACCGTTGTAGGGTTAAACGAACACACAAAGTTGTGTCGAATGGAATCGATTATGTTCATTGTGGATCGACCTTAACGTGACGCTTTAGATGTTGGCTTTGAAATCATGACGGTGTAGCAGATACCTGGTTTCTTGAGCTTTCTTCGTGTTTTTCCAGATACGTTCTACAAAAAATTTCGTCACCGAGTCGTTTGTTGATATTTTTGCATAGAAAGATAACAGAATGTTATTGAAGTTGCAGCACTGCCAAGTCGCTAGAAGGTGTTTTTGTTTTTGTCCAAACTTGAGTAAAATACAATGTAATTTATCGAAAAACGAAACCAACCAATCACTAGGTCGTGTCTACCATTAAGCTGTGTATTAATTGGTGAAAATGTCGCGAGAATAGTGCAGTTTAACAAAAAAAAATCGTTATTTTACCAAGTACGGGTATGATTCTAGCCACTAAAATACACTCCCGTTCGTTCTACTCAGTGCCTACAGTGCCATCTAAACCTGACTTTAAGGTTCATCGCTTTGGTTGCTCGATGATAGAGGAGAAAACTTCGCAAAGGAAAGGCATCCCAGTTCAACCCATTCCGGAACCGGTTCGGATTTCTGAATGGAGTCGGAGTGGATTCCAGCTAGGATGCAACAACCGATTCCGAATCAATCGGTATCGGCATCGGTTATTGCGTTTGAGCTGGGGTCCATACTGGCTCCATTCAGGATTCCGAATCAAGTTCCAAATGGTTTGACCGGGATAGATTGATTGATTGTCGGTGAGATCGTTTAATAAAAGGAACAGGTAGCTTCTAGGGAGATGGACGGGTGTCGATAGCCAACACACCCCACAGGAATATACCATACGGGAACTGGTTTTGAAGAAACCAGCGGAAACTGAAGGAGGGATTGCGCTGTACCTGCAAATGTGAGAAAGAGAAAGGATTGCTCGGGCTGTTTGTTGCGTGAGAAAGAAGCTGAAGATTTTGAGGATATCTGGAGAAGGTTTGGAATGGGACGAAAAATGGATAAGCAAGTATCAGTCACTCGCGTAAGTAGGAGATGAGGAAGGAAATAGACAAACTGGTATATTTTTCTACAGACATATTCTAATTTACCTTACCTCATGTAAGGAATCGAAAGTCTTTTTGTAATGTTATAATCCATTTATACAAACATTACAGTAAGGCGGGGCTGGTTGATGAAACGATGACCTCGGAACATGTCTGGCGCTGTACACGAAATGGGTCATCGGAAATTCAATTGAGCTAACACCAGTGGCGTAGTAGCGGGGGGGGGGGGGGTTTGGGGACGAAACCCACCCCCCCCCCCCCCCCCCCCCGAAATATTTTGGAGAATTTTGCAAAAATTCAATATGTTAAACAAAAATATGCCTAAAATTTTAAATAAAATTCTCAAAGTTTCATTTGCTAAAGTTATCTTGTGAAAATATTTCCTTGTAGTGAAAATTGGCTGCAGACTCGACACCTACCTGACGGCACGGTGTGGAGGCTAGCTCAACCGCCGAGGACTATAACAAGTAGATCGCGGCGAAGCGAGGAGCTGGGAGCTTATTGGTTCACGAAACGGATATCGGTACCGAGACTGGAGAGTGTGAGAGAAGTATCCCCATAGAGACCACCAGGCCATTCGCTACCGCATCAGCCAATGGAACCCTGCTGCAGCATGAAGAAGGACGGGCCGCAAGCTAAAGTGGAAGACGAAAGACTTTAACGAAAACCTAGTTACTTCGGCGAACAACGTAATCAAGTACGTTGATGCGGCTGATCTAACAAGAAGGATTGTGACGGCTTGTGACGATACAATGTCACGAAAACTAGGGCCATGCAGTAGACGGCGTACACGCTTCTTATCTTAGATCCAGAAGGCAGGCTCAGATCGTAAGAACGGAGAGTGAGAGAGGAGCGCAAGCGACGTTTCGAGAAGGTAGGGACTCTTTAAAACGGGAGATCAAGCTTAGCAAGCCAATTGCCATAAGTAGCTGTGCTGAGAAATAAACGCCAATCCCTGGGGGACGCGTACTGAGTCGTCATGACGAAGACGAGGGTCCGTCGACACCAGCTGAAATATACCCGGGAAAGCTAAAGATAATCGTTGAGGGTCTCTTCCCGAATCACGATTCAACTACCTGGTCACCGACACCGTACGGCGAAGAAGAAGGAGGTAACACAGCCGAGTGGTAAGTGACTAACGACGAGCTCAAAGAAGCGTCGATGTGACTAAAATCAGAGAAACCCCCTGTCCGGATGAAATACCAACCGTGGCGCTGAAAGCTGCGATCCTGGCATATCCGGACATATTCAGGATGCTACTGCTGAAGTCTTTAGATGATGGTAATCCCCGAAATGAGGAAGGTGCAGAAACTGATGTTGCTGCTAAAGTCAGGGAAGTCACCGGGCCATCCAGCCTCGAATAGACCAATGCTGCAGCGTGACATAAAAGAATAAGCCAGATCCTGAAGAGCTACTACCAGAGTAGAGCACTGCTGTACCAGACGAACAAACGGGCAATATGCAATGCGAGTCACAGCGGGCGTTCCTCAGGGCTCCATTCTCTGTCCAACACTTTGGAATGGGATGTACGATGGGGTCTTAACACTGCGGCTTCCCAGGAAAGTGAAAATCGTTGGTTTCGTGGACGATGTGTCACTAACGGTGAGACACTTGAAGAAATGGAGGTGTCGGTGACGGAGACAATGAAACCGCGAAAAGTTGAACAGGATGCTTCGATTGCTGGTCGTACGAGTTGCGATTGCGTACCGGAGGCAGTATGCTTTGTCGCCGAGATGATCCCCATCTGCATTACCCTGACGGAGGATATCAAGTGCTACAAACAATGAAACGCCAGAAACGTGAGGAAGATGATGAGAATCGATTCGATGGTGACGTGGCAGCAGGAATGGGACAATACGGAGAAAGGAAAGTGGACCTACCGGCGTGGGTCAATAGAAAGCACGGAGAGATGACCTTCCACCTGACATAGCTCCTACCGAGCCACGGCTGCTTAAGGAGTATCTTCATCGGTGTGGGTACGCAACGTCAACACTGTGCTTGGAGTGTGAGATCGTCGAGGAGACACCGGAGCGTCTTTGAATGTCCGAGGTTTGAAGTCTTTGAATGTCCGAGGAGAGTCTTTGAATGTCCGAGGTTTGGAGTGATGTGCAGGGAGCTACTTAAAACGGTACTCACCATCATCAACCCGGATAATGTAGCCTACAGAATGACAAGCATCGTAAAGACGTGGAACGCAGTAAACAGAGATATGATGTAGATCAGTGATTCTCAACCAGGGGTCCGCGGACCCCTAGGGGGCCACGAAGTCATTGCTGGGAGTCCGCGAAGAAAAATATATTTTCCGAGTGCATATTGAAATTTCAAGTCATGTTTCCTAACAAATTGAAAATAACATATTGATAGCATACAAAATTGATGTTTAACTATGGGGGTCCGCAGCAACCCAGTGTGATATCTAAGGAGTCATTGGTACGAAAAAGGTTGAGAACCGCTGATGTAGATCATGACCGTCTTACAACGGAATGGACATCGAACCTCCGAGGACTAGTCGAGTGGACTGCAACAGAGCAGCGAGTATGAGTCGTCGAAACGCCAGCGAACCGGACGTCACGCTCTCGCCGGGGAACTTTTCGTCGGAGTAGGCTACATCTATCGTCGGGGACTAGACCGAGTAGTTCGCGAACCAGTCGGAAGCTCAACGAGGAAGTGGTCCTGAATGGCACAAGGGAACTGAAGGGCTCAGTTAATTAGACAGTCTGAAGTTTGCCGCCCAGATTGTCCTCGTAGGGGAAGAGCATTAATTCTATACCAACAGCTTTACTACCTTGACTACCCAAATCCGTTCCCTGAGTTGTTGGTTTTGAACATTTTTTTCCTGCTCGGAATGTTTTTGAACATTTTTTCATATATATACAAAAAATTTCATATCCCCCCCCCCGAAAAATTTTCTTACTACGCCACTGGCTAACACCTACCAAAATCCTTGAACCAAGTTATTTGCATGGATATGTTAAAATACATGCAAACATCTTTTTTCTGTAAATCACTACCAGCTAGTAGGAGTTAGGATGGCTAACACACACACACAGAAATATAACAGAATGTTATTGAAATGATATACTATAATGTACAAAAGTTTTGATCAATTCGCTGCACCCAAATTTGTAAAAAAATCGCAAAACGTAAATTTTTTTGCGCGCTGAAACCCTTGAAAGGTGGCCTCTATATTGAATGGTAAGTCACGACAAAACAAAACGTCCTGCTTGGGATCTGATTGTTTCAGTTCCAGTTCTACTTTGAAACTCTTAAAATTCATCGGAACATGCCCTTAATTTGAAACTCACCGACCGTAAACTTTATTGCAATATTCATTTTTCATTAGCAAATAATTCTGCCTTCCAAAGAAGTTGATTCAAAAGTATTGTATCGACCCGGATAAAGTCAATACAAAGAGAAAATTTATTCCAATCGTATTTCCGCTTCCTATTTGAAGTAAACAAACATCGGTCTTCCATTGTACCCGAACCACGAAAGGAATTTTACACAAAGACAGCGAACGAAAATAACGAACGACCCAGAGTACATTTTCCGCCAAACAAAAACAACAACATTCTATCGTGAAAATGTGAAATGATTTACGAATTTTCATGCTCAACACGACTACAAGTCTGTTTTAGCTACCCACACTGCGGTTTCCCGATTGTACTCGTCTGACCACTTTCGGAGAAGTGGTGTACCACCGGAAGACAGGAATGAAGCAATAAAAACAACATCGTCTGGGAAAGCACCTAACGTAAATTCCGATTCAGGAAATCAGCGCCATCTACAACTGGCTCAAACGCGTCGAAGAAAACCAGGATACATTGAATATGAATTAGAGCTGGTGTACGTACAGGGCATGATCCGGTCTCACCAGGCCAGTTGCCGTATGTTAGTTCTCCGCGACCAGGAAGGATTCTCCTTGTCAATTGTTCTGTACGCTGAAAGTCTACTGCGAAGTTTGATGAAACAGATGGTTATAACATTCCACGAAAGGCTCATAGTATCGTCGATTGGCTTCTATATATAGTGGACGTGACCAGTTTCACTTCCCAGAAAGCGATTGAGACGATTCCCGGGAAATCTTATTACCATCAGTAAACTTGCTCAGAAAGTAATTAATGAACTCTTTGAAATAATTTATGATTGCTAGACACCCCAGCGTGATTCTTTGTAGAAAAACCATTTAGCGAGAATTGCGTTTAGCAGCCACATCTTACTAACAATCCATCACGAAAGACCGACGCGAACGGGGAGACGTGCCTGACGGACCGGGCAGTACAACCATGCGTCTCCTTCGCATTCAAACCCACGCAGCAGCAGCGCAACAATTTTCCCATGCCGTAAGCTGATGCCGAGACGGCGGAACTCGTAAGTGGCACCTACCGTAAGGATAAATGGTGCGTACCGAAATAATGTCTGCCACGTGCCTACCGAAGATAAGGTTTCGTTTTCACGGCACGCTCGTACACGGGAGTGGGAGTACACTTAAACCCTTGTTTTGTTTATTGCACGGAGCTTGGATATCGAGCAACTTTTTACTTTACGTGTTTTGGTGTGTGTGTGTGTGTGTGTGTGTGTGTGTGTGTGTCTGTGTTTTGAGTCCTAAATTCAGTGGTTTATTAGAATGGAACCTCATAAGATTTTTTACGTTTATTTCTTGCTAATTGCTGGATAATTTTCGGCCAGGGTTTATTGGCCGATTGCGCTACTAAAATAATGGAAAATAGAATTCTACAATCAGTTCCAAAAAGTTGAAAATGTCGTGCATGGGATCAATTTTGATTCAATGGAAACATATCCAATTATGGGTTTAGTCAATGACGTATACTCAGAGACGTGTTTAAAATTCAATTAGCAACCAAAGAGGTAAAAACGTAGAGGAATTGGTGGTTAAATGAACACGTAAACAACGTCATTATTTTTTAAGTAATTAGTGATTGAGATACTACAATCACTTTATATGCCTCTAGTTAGACATGTTTTGTACAATTCGTAAAATACTTCAAAATGAACATATTTTTTCAACCATTATTCTTGGCTTCAAAACATGTCCAAAAATGTGACATTTTATAGCGTGTGGGTAAAATGAACATGTGATGGTGGTAAAATGAGCACCTGATGACAATGTTTTTTTACGTACAAAATGTCCTGTATGTATGCAATGCGTACCGTTGATTTGCAATTTACGAGCAATTCTGATGTCCCAGCGGTGCATAAGCATTGCATACACGCAAGATATTTTGCAGACGCTGTGTGCCGTCAACGAACCAGGAAAAGAGGAACAACGCCTCCCAGCTGATCCCTTCCTCATTATGAAATCGGTACAGGCAGTGCTAGAAATCGATCCAAGAAATATAGTGAGTGCAACGAAGAAGGCAAGGGGATACAGATGTGTGCTTAGAACCAGATCTAAGAAAGCTTTCATGTCCCTTAAGAAACTGGACCAGCTTATAGGCGGCCAAAAGGTGGAAGTTATCTCCCATCCAACCCTCAACGTAGTACAGGGCGTCATCTACGACCCTGACACGGGGTTACGGATGTTCGACGTATAACAAAAATACATGAAGGTAAACCGATGAATACACCACTGGTTATTATGTCCTTATCTGGCTCCAAACTCCCGGAAAACGTGTTCATCGGCCTGCTGCGTACTAGCATCCGCCCGTACTACCCATTGCCGACGATGTGCTTCAAGTGCGGTCACTTCGGGCACGGCAGCCGTTTCTGCCCCAACTCCGTCGCCTGTCTGAACTGCAGCGAAAAACACGAGACATCTAAGGAAAATCCCTGCAAGAACCCTAACCTCTGCATCAACTGCGGAGATGGACACTCGACCCGCAGCAGGAAGTGCCCCAAATTTGTCGAGGAGGAACAGATCACCAAGATCAGAATCGACAAAAACTTGACTTTCTCTGAGGCTAGAGCTCTAGTAACTAAACGGCAGCAAAGCCCCAGCTACACGAGCATTGCCGAAGGAATCACCAACGATGACGAACGGGACACAGTGATAGCCCATTTACAAAAGGAGTTAGCAACTCTAAAGGAAAGCATGGCCCAAGAGAAAAGCAAAGATCGGACAATTAATTACCTGAAAAAACAATGCGCCAAACAACAAAAACAGCTGGCAGTGGCCACTGCAGAAATAGCCAAACTGCGTAACGCCGTCACCGAGCTTCACCAAAAGCCGTCTGTCCGCTCCCGTGAGAACACAAGAAAGGAACGTTTATCGAACCAGCCTCCGTAACCGTAACCCCCGTTAATTTGTCCAACCAAGCGGTGCTTAAGAGATCCAGTCACCAGAAAGAGAAAGACACTAGGAAGACTAACACTGACAAATCCAGAAGCCCCAACCCCAAAACTACCCCCGACATAACACTGCCTTCGCCAATCATGGACTCTACCATGCCCTGGTCTCGCTCCAGCTCATCAACATCACTCAACACGCTATGTCAAGAACCTCAACCGGACGTTGACTACTCGAACCTCATCTCTGAATAAACCCAACAACACTCAGCCCAGCTGTCAGAAAACCACAATAGCAACAACATTCAATGGTCGAAACCAAACAAACAATCCTCTCGCGTCGACCCTGACCGGGGACGTTCCAGGTTCTCCCGATGCACCCCGGCGGCTGTCGGCGCTGGCCCGAGTTTTACCCAGGCAAGTACTTCCAGACTAAATGCAATAGTCAACTACCGACTGCCCCCAAATCTTTTCAGCCAATACCCGCCAGGCGGCACTTCGCCGCCAATTATCGAAACACAGAGCAACAATCCGTCACCTGACCCGTTACTTCGGCTAAGAGCAAATAACATACCTAATAAAGAAGAATCTACCCCCAATCGACTGGACCACATCCACACCAACATTCGGCTCCGCAACCTAAGCCCTATCGCAAGTTGCTCCTGGCACCCAGTTCAATTCCGCTACAGGAGCAGCGATATGAACGCTGAAAATCACTACAACTACACCGCATCTGCAGAATCCGTACACACGAAATCACAATGGGACAGCACGAACAACAAAACCGTACATGAAAAAAGACCCTTTCCCCGCGTCGCCCCCGACTCGGAAAGTTCCGGAGATACTCGATGAGTTCCTGACCGTTGCTGGCGCAGGAAGTCCGGGGCTTTCCTGGGTAAGTTTTACCAACCCCGTAATCCGACCGGTTCCATCTGTCGCATTCTACATTCCCACAGGGTGACATCAGAGTCATCGAAGATACCGTCAATTCCAAAACAGCTCACAACAAATCCTGCTCACCACGCATCAAAAAATCCCCCTTCCTCGCGTCGCTCCCGACTCGGGAAGTACCGGAGACATCCGATGAGTCCCCGACGGTTGCCGGCACGGGGAACCCGGGTAAGTTCCACCAATCCCGTAACCCGATCGGAACCATCTGTCGCACTTTACCTTCCTTCAGGGTGTAACGGTACAAAACCAGCAGCACTAACGTCAAAGCTCAGACCATCAAACCTGGAAACGTTAACAATAAAACCTGCTCACCGTGCAGCAAAAAAAGCTCCCTCCCCGTGTCGCCCCCGATTCGGGGTAAGTGCCGGAGTCATCCGATGAGTCCCCGACGGTTGCCGGCTCGGGGAACCCGGAGCCTTCCCGGGTAAGTTCCTACAACCTCAGAACCCATCTAAACCCAACTACTGTTGCGTCTACCTTTTCTACAGAAACACCAACGACAGGCCAAAGACCCTCTGAATCCACCCGCGGCGGACTCGTCATCACTGGTACCTCTAGTTCCACAAGACCCATCCAAATAGTATCCAGCCGAAGTCCGGCCAGGAATAGCTTCAGCCCCAGTCCAACCCCACTATCCGACGGAACTAACTGCACACCGGCAATCCAATGAAACACAAACGGCTTGAGAGCAAACTTTGGAGACCTCCAACGCATCATTGCACGTTCGTCCTCCACCACAACCGGACTGAGTGATGGGGAGGTTCTTCCGCGGCACCTGCGACTACAATCTGCCAACCCATCTACCACCATCAATCAGCGGGCCTTCCACCACACCCGGCCCTGGTGCTGGGGAGGTTGTTACGCGGCCATACCAGCGTATTATCGCCACCGAGCGCAATATCTAATCGCAATGTAAAATACAATGTAATGACTCCATTTTTTCTAGGCGAATGACCCTCAGTGGCTAAAGCCTTAATAAACAAAATAATAATAATAATAACAAAAAACGCCTTTTGACGATTTAGTGAACTTATTTCGGAATATTTTCGAATTAATCTTGCTCTTATTGACATTCACCGTTTATGTTGTTTGTTCGAAGAAAAAAGAAAACAACGAATCTCAAAGAACTTGATAGACAGTAGATCGAAAAAATGACAGGTTTAGGTTCACTAGCGCCTCCCCGTGGAAGAAGCCTATACTATTCGATATACGACCCCAAAGGTTTTGATCTCGTGAACAACTTTACCAAAAGCACTGACCCGCTTAAAACAATCAGGAAACTGAGATACATTAATTGGACTTGTTCACCAGCGCCGCCTAATGGTAATATTCGGAAAAACAACATGCACATTGGCGTTACCTAGCGGAAAGAAAATTAAATAGAAGCTCTGTTATCTTTCTAGACGTGTTGATAGAAACTGTCATTTAATTACTTTTATGAGAAAACCCGAGTGATACCGCGATCCCTTGTGATGGTAATAATTTTCTTTTCGATATACTATTTCAATTCAAACTTCAAAGACAATTATGCAAATTTTTCATGAACTTTCTACTTAAGAAAAAGAGCATTTTATTTTTTTTCACGATATCATCAGCTGATATCTCATAATGAAGACACCGTTAACCATTGAACTTCATCATACTACTTCAGTAAGTTTTCTCAAGACGCTTTTTGCAATCGCAATAATTACACCATTTCAAGTCCTCCACCTTGCCTACCGTAGCCTCACAGATTAAAAATATCCGATTCGCTGTCAGAGCTGCTTTACATTGCTGTCCCTCGGACTGGCAGTAAAGAGGACGCAATTAATTTCTTGCCACCTCTGGACGGTGTAATTAATTCCACCTTCAAAGTGTAATGAGATCAGTCCCGGATCTTACATTATAACCGATTCTTTCGCTTGAGACCCTCTCATCCCCTCGGGTGGAAACAAATTGAGCGATTCTTTTTTTCGGTGCCGTGAAGTGCAATTTAGCTTAAAACATCACTTAATCGCTTAGTCCGATAATTGGAGCTGGGCTTTTACTCGTATTCTATCAGCGTTGTTTCGTGTCAATTTGTTTAATTCTTACCTGACAACAAATTAATACCATTTGAACTGTGTTCGGAATGCGGATTGATATAAGTGGAGATGTAGAATACTATAGCGAAAATTATCGCTTTTTAGTTTACAAAAAAGACCAATTTTGAAGGGTTTATCAGTTACTTCTACGCCCTCCTAAAGTCGCGACAATGCTTATAAAGTCGCGACAATGCTTATATTGCTTATTGCCGTCTTTGCCACTTGAACCACTACCTGTTTTTAGGTAGTGTGGCTGCAGTTTTGTCTTAATTGCTATTTTGTCTTCGTCTGACGTTTCGGTTCTTTCTGAGATCTTCTCCAAGAATTCGATCATGTGTTTTTGTACAGTGTGCTTTGTGCAGCAACCATTCCTCATACGCCCTATTCACGAGAAGGGCCTCACACCGAAGCCTACACAGAAAATCAAAGTTACCTATTTTTTGGGTTAAATTTGCTCACTGCGAAGTTTATACATGGGCAACCCAAAATTAGGTAGAAATTTGAACATGGCGATTACCCATAATTTGAGTTGGTCGCTGTGAACTTCGTGTTGGGTAGGAATTGAATAATGACGTCTACTCAAATTCAAGTTCATCGCTTCGTACTTATATTTTGGGTAGCCCATTTCAAACAAAATAGTAGGTCATGTTTTTGACAGCCATTGTTATTGTTGTGAATAAAATTGCATGAAGTGGCTCTGGAAAAGAATAGTAATTATAATGCATAATGCAAGAATTTCAATTAAAATTAATGATTAATTTATTTCAGCCTAGAAACTTAGGATAAAGCAATTAGCGCTGGATCCAAAACATGAGTCGGTGAGTACTGAAACGTTGTTTATTTTTTGATTGTGGGTTCATGTTGAGTTGCTCATATCATTTAAATAGCGGCTACCGCATCATTCCGAAACCCGATCGGACCTCGAAAGACACATTGAACTCATGATGGGACGTTGATGGTTCATATTTTATGGAAATGTCTGAAATGCATATCGCTAGAGTTAAAATAGAATATAACTACTAGAGAGCAATGGCAGCGGCTAGCGGTGATTAAATATTTTCTCGCTCTTACATATGATGGGCCCATTAGATTGACATTTGTTGCCCCTGACACACGCAGGTTTAAGTAATGAGTAACAATAGCAGCTCAGGCATGGGAAAAATCATTTCACGAAACGATCAATTTTAAATCATCCACCAACATGCTCTTACTGTGAAACTCGATCTCGGCAACCCTTCTTGTGCAGAGTTACGCGTTCATGCGAAAGCGAGAAGCAAAACACAAAACTGAAAAAAAGTGACAGCGCCCGGCTATGATTCATTCTCCATCGCATACGTAGTGTTTTGAATGAAAGTAGAAATGATCGCAAATGAATGTATTCTTTCATTCACAAAGATTCGTTTCAAAACATTCACCGGATTGTTCTAATAAAAAAAACTTGTTGTTCTTGTTTATAGACCTATGAAATTTTCACTCTTATTGTTGAGTAAGTCGTTTGCAATGTGCTGGTGAAAAAAATAACTTCTTAAAACGATTCCGTGCATATCACAATATCAATTTCAAGTGAATTGTAGTGCAATCTACTTCTCAACATTGATTATAGTGTACATTTGCACTATAAAGTTGACCTAACCCAACCAGAGAATACAATGTCACATTCATTTGTGAACTAAAAGTTGATTCACTTGTGAATGTTTACAGTACAATCTTCCGATTCAATCCGCGAATGAAGAACACGATCTTCTTCATTCAACATAGTACGTGTCATTCTTTTACTTGTCTCACATCTTCGGAAGTTCATCTCTACCTACGTTCAGTTGTGTTCTTTTGGAGAGTTTTAATCGGATCGTGAATGAACGACTGGCTGCTGTCAAAGCAATGAACGGATTCGCCAAGAATCATGCGAATGAATGATAATTCCCATCCCTGGCAGCTACAAAGTGATACAGTTTGGCAATTATATACCAAATGTTCTAGGCTGCAACAATTCTACTCTATTGTTTCGAGTCTATTGATCAAAAGCAGGCAAAAACCTCAAGCGGTGTGAATTTAGTAAACGGGGTAATTCTAAAAGATGCGACGAAATGTTGAATGATAAAAGGTCGAATATAGCAAATGATTGAAAATAACAAAGGTTCCAATGTTACTAAAGGTTTAATGAAACAAAAGTTTAAAATTTAAAAAAAAAGAATAATGTATTCTCACCGTTATGACGCGTCACCTCACCTAGTTTGGTGAGGTGAGAGCGAAAAAGCGATCAGCGCAGTCACTTAGCTGACTATAGTCACCCAAGGTGACAGAAGTCACCTGGCAGAGCGATTCCAATAATCATTTTGATTGACGACGGTCACCGTAAGATGGAAAAAAGTGACTAAATTCTCACCTAAAAAATGTAGGTGATTAGAACCAAAAAGTGTTGCGTTTACTTTCAGATTTTTTTTTTGAATTTTCGGGTAACATTTCCTTTTGGATAATGGCAATTGGGAAATTTCTGAATGACGTCAATTGATGATAGGCGTTTTTTTTTGAAATTCAAGATGGCGACTTCTGGTTACAACCAAACACATAAAACCACCGTTAATATAAGTGTCATTTGAAAGGTAGTGTTTAGTAGAAGGCAAAAAATGATGATTGGAGTCATTTAAAAACCCAAGATGGTGGATTCCGATTATCACAAAACACTGAAAACCACCCTCAGCATGGGTGTCATTTGAAAGGTAGTAATTAGTATATGGCAAAAATTGATAATTGGCGCCATTTTGAGTTCCATGATGGCGGCTTCCGGTTACTACAAAACATTGAAAACCATTATCAATATGGTTGTCATTTGAAAGGTATTGATTAGTAGAAGCCAAAAATCGACGATTGGCGCCATTCTGAAATCTAAGACGATTGACTTGGTTTGTTTGATAGAGCCCATCAAACGAATTTTCATGCGAGAGGTGACAGAATTATTTTTCCTTGAAAACAGTAAGGTTAAGAAACACGAAATATTTTTTTCATAAAGATAGGAGCTTCCCTCGCAGCGCTAGAAGCTGCTCAATTTCTACCTTCTAATGGTCAATTTCTCTAGAATATTCGATTTGAAACAGATTTTGCTTAGTGACCGCACCCCACAACCCATAACTCTGGAATCGGAAATCGGATCGAGATGAAATTTAATAGCCATTTACGGGGATAAAACACCTTTCATTTGAGACCAAGTTTGGTCGAATCTACGGGAAACCAATGAGACTGTAATTCTGAATTTGGATACTTCCGCCGGGGCTTCCGGAACCGACGATGGTGGCCAATGTGACCAAAGAGATGGCTTTAGTGACCTAGTACTACAAATCTAAGTAGATGTGGCAACATTTTGAAAAAGTTTTCACCATTATACATTCATTACAGAATTTTGAAAATCGACATTGTCTGCGTAATCGTACTCTTCACTCTGCAATTCCGGAACCGGAAGTCGGATCCATTATAAATTCAACAGCAGCCTATAGGAATGTTGTACCTTTCATTTGAGACTAAGTTTATGAAAATCGGTTCAGCCATCTCTGAGAAAAGTGAGTGAGATTGTGGTCACGGAAAACAGCGACCAGCTGCTGCATTTGCTCCACCACCCGTTTTTTTTCTAAGAGATCAGAGATGTGTATTTTCGCTCTGCAGTTTGTTGCTTTTAGCTAAATAGTTGAAGAAATTTTTCTCCTCAAAATATTTGGTAAGTAAATAAGAACAGTTTTGCATGTAATATAAGTTGTTATCGTGGGCGTGGAAACGACATTTATTCACTATTACTTGTGGATACACTGGAAGATAAACTAATGGCGTTTTCGTTTTTGACTCTGCACTACACCAGTGTAGTCTGTGCTACACTCATTCAAACTTGAGGGGAATCAGTCTCTTTTTTTGCACTACACCGGTGTAGCACCAAGAAAAAAACGAAAGCGCCATAAGACTAATTTAATTTCTACCACTT
Source organism: Topomyia yanbarensis (assembly GCF_030247195.1). Lineage (NCBI taxonomy): Eukaryota > Metazoa > Arthropoda > Insecta > Diptera > Culicidae > Topomyia > Topomyia yanbarensis. The sequence goes on from NC_080670.1 coordinate 42,672,528, forward strand.
TTTATAGATTATTTCTGCTGCCTCTGCACTCCTTGCTGTCGTTCGATTCCGATCACGTGGCTTCGACGTGCTGCTTCGTGGATCGTCAATTCGTTGGTAGCGAGCCGCGTGGCTTGTTTCGATATTCCACCTGTTGCTATGGGCCTTGGTTGCGTTTAGATGACCTCGCATCTGCGTGGTGACTTCAGGTATGGTTAAGATGATCGGTCGTGGTATAACGTATGTCATGTCAAACTGAGGCTTCCAATAGTCAACACCGGTGAAATAACGTCATATCGGTTATTGAATTCAGATACATCGAGCAATACGGAACATTTGAACAAGACTGTAGCTTACCCGAGTTCCGAGCCACTACAATTCCATTTGACTTTAGTCATACCGGCTGGAATATAATATAGAATTCTGGCCGTCTAAGAGACAAGTATTTTAATTGCGCATTCATTTTTTTGTTTTTTGTTGGTGATTAATTCATTTCAAATATATTTGTAGTTGGGACTGTGGCCACATTTGCAATTATGGCACCACTGACATATGAGCAAGCGTATGGGGGATAGACCACTAGTGAATAATTGTTCTTAAACTTGAGGGGTAACCACCCATATTGATGGTGGTTTTATGTGTTTTGTGGTAACCGGAAGCCGCCATCTTGAATTTCAAAATGACGCCAATCATCAATTTTCACTTTCTACTAATTACTACCTTTCAAATTACCCTCATATTGATGGTGGTTTTCAGTGTTTTGTGGTAACCGGAAGCCGCCATCTTGGATTTGAAAATGGCACCAATCATCGATTTTTATCTTCTACTAATTACTACCTTTCAAATGACACCCATATTGATGGTGGTTTTCAGTGTTTTATGGTAACAGGAAGCCGCCATCTTGGATTTCAAAATGGCGCCAATCATCAATTTTCGCCTTCTAACAATTACTACCTTTCAAATGACCCTCATATTGATGATGGTTTTTAGTGTTTTGTGGTAACCGGAAGCCGCCATTTTGGATTTCAAAATGGCACCAATCATCGATTTTTATCTTCCACTAACTACTACCTTTGAAATGACACCCATATTGATGGTGGTTTTTAGTGTTTTGTGGTAACCGGAAACCGCCATCTTGGATTTCAAAATGGCGCAAATCATCAATTTTCGCCTTCTACTAATTACTACCGTTTAAATGATAGCCATATTGATGGTGGTTTTAAGTGTTTTGTGGTAACATGAAGCCGCCATCATGGATTTCAAAATGGCGCCAATTATTAATTTTCACTTTCTACTAATTACTACCTTTCAAATGGCCCTCACATTGATGGTGGCTTTCAGTGTTTTGTGGTAACCAAAAGCCGCCATCTTGGATTTCAAAATGGCACTAATCGATTTTTACCTTCTACTAATTACTACCTTTCAAATGACACCCATATTGATGGTGATTTTTAGTGTTTTGTTGTAACCGGAAACCGCCATCTTGGATTTCAAAATGGCGCCAATCATCAATTTTTGCCTTCTACTAATTACTACCTTTCAAACGACACCCATATTGATGGTGGTTTTCAGTGATTTATGGTAACAGGAAGCCGCCATCTTGGATTTCAAAATGGCACCAATCATCAACTTTCGCCTTCAACTAATCAATACCTTTCAAATGACACCCATATTTATGGTAGTTTCAAGCGTTTTGTGGTAACCGGAAGCCGCCATCTTGGATTTCAAAATGGCGCCAATCATCAATTTTCAGCTTCTACGAATGGCTACTTTTCAAATGATACCCATATTGATGGTTGTTCTTAGTGCGAATGCCAAGCATCCATATAATATATATTGGAAGCCTAAATTTTGGGTTATCCGAACGTTACAGAAATTTTGGGTTATCCGCTCGTTATAAATTTTGGGTTATGCGCTCAGTACTCAAACTTTGGGTTATCCGCTCTTTACTCAAATTTTGGGTTATCCGCTCAGTACTCAAATTTTGGGTTATCCGCTCAGTACTCAAATGTTGAGTTATCCGCTCGTTACTCAAATTTTGGGTTATTTCATCGTTACTTAAACTTTGGGTTACCCGCTCCGTACCCAACGCTTGGGTTATCTGTAACCCAAACTTTGGGTAGTCCTCACACTACCCAAAATTTAAGTTCAAAGCTTGTTACCCAAAAGTGAGGAGATGCACTTTAGTCCATTTTGGGTAGGATTCTACCCAAAATTAGGTAACGGCTGGTAAGCGTGTAAGTCTGACTATCGAGGTATAACGACTCTCAATTGAGTTCTTTGCGACCGGTCTCACGAACACTAATGATGTTTCCTGGTTGAAAACAAACCCATTTACTTTTGCCGTCTTTGTTTATTATTTTCCACCAGCTGGTGATGTAATGTTTGTGTCATGTGACGTGTACGTACATGAGCCGTAGAAAAGTCTATACCGCCTATGCGGTACTCTTCTGTATTCTGTTTAGCAGACTGCACCACCCTTATTCGCGAATACCAAAGCGGGTTTCTAACATGTCTCTTAACGGTTGATCATATATTAACGAAGGACAAGATTCATCGACATTTTTCAGTACTCTATGCTAGCGTTCGGTAAAATCCGTGAGGGTTGCCACGCCCACGGATTGTTTATGTAGGGTTGACATTAGTGCTGGTTGCCATCTGCTGATGCCAGTATGCTGGCAACCAGCACGCTACCAGCGTAATGTAAACGCATGCCATCTGCTGGTGCCAGCTGCTGGCAAGCGTTTACATTATGCTGGTAGCGTGCTGGTTGCCAGCATGCTGGCACCAGCAGATGGCAACCAGCACTAATGTAAACTGGGCATTACTCTCTTTTCACTTGACACAATTAATCTTCGATACAGTTGGCTACACTGTTTTGAGCCTCTTTCCTTACTGCACGAACCGAGAATGAACCACTCAGTCACGATATCGTTACACACTGCGTCACCAGTAACCTACTAACCATCAACGATAGACCTAACCTTGAAAGCATCAGTTAGCATTCAACACACAATTTCCTAAGTGGGTGCTGAAACGCCACATTTCCGGCATCCTTATTTTCATCACAGACACACACTAACCGTACCCATATGTATAAATACCTGGCCTGGCACAGACTAAACGGCACGACAAACTCCCTAGGTGTGATAATCGGATTTTAATTAACCCTGCCATCCGTACGAGTACGACTAATGCAGTATGTTTTCTGGTAAGCAGCTAACTAGCTGCGACAGGAGAGCTCTTATCCTAAATGAGCCCCCACCCCGAAGAGTATGCGTTTGGCCGTAAAGTGAGGCAAAGAAATTTAATTTTTTTTTGTTGCTTCGTTTACTTACGTCCAAATCACTCAGCTCACTGTGGGTGTCGTGCTGAATGTCTTTCATGTCGATCCCGAGATCACAATCGCTCGCACGCAAATGGTGATTCCGGTGGTAGTTTGCGTGCAGCGTGTTAGAGTTGTTAATCTGGACACTGTTCAGCAGGATGTTGGAACTGGTGCGGCTCAAAGCTTTCCGCTGTCGAACGGCTTCCCTGATAGATGATAAAAAAAAATTGTTTTGTACGGAAATGAGAAACATTTTCGGCAATATATCACAACTGAATTCGAAAATTAAACAGGCCATCAATGGGACATTGTAAGATGATGTGATATAAGTAAAATGCTCAAAAAATGACAGTTCAGTGAGCTTGTTTACATGGTGTTAGAATTCGACCCGATTTTCTTGTACGGGGTCGAATCAAAAGTTTTCTAAGTACATGTAAACAAGTTCTCTCAGTTGTAAGTTGAAAAGAGAGGTTATACAATTTCATGCAATGTCACCAACGTAATTCAACTCACTTGTATATCCGGTAGTACATCGTCACCATAACGATACCCGGTATCCAGAAGCTGATCGAGCTGGAGATTAGGGCGTAGGATTTGTTCACCACGAAGATGCACAGTTCCGGGTTGTCTTTGAGCGTTTCCAGATGTTCGGCCGTGGTGTACCAGCCGAGGAAGATGGGCGTGAAGGATATCAACGCCGGCAGCATCCAAACGTTTGCCAGCATAAAGCCGACCGTCCGCTGTGTCATGTACAACGGGTACTCGAGGGGTCGCACGATGGCAAAGTACCTGTCGGGGAGAAGATAGGGCGTTAACGAATGGGAGATAAGTTGAAGGAGGTTCTGAAAAGTTTCCTACGTCCCATCATTAATTATCAACTGCTTCGTGGTGTTTTCCAGCACAACAACAAAAGAAACCGGGAAACACGGTTTAAGTAGAAGTCAATTGCCCTTTGGTTGAGCAAAATGGGAAAAGTTTTTATTATCGGACGTTAAAAAGAATTCATTTGTTCTCATTTATAGCAATAGAGTACACTCAAAATATTTCCCTAATGACAAAAAATGCACATTGTTTAGTGCACATTCCGAATTAGATTAATTTATTATACCAACACTACTTCTTAATCCATAATGAAACAAATTGAATGAGTGTACATGCTACAGTACAATAAATTCGCTTGTATCAGTGTTAGTCTATTTTGTTTGTCTGCTTTTGCCCGATAAGGTATATTCTACACAAATGTCTCATTAGTGTTTATACGAACTTCACCACACACAGTGACGCCATTTTTTCTGCAAACTACTCAATCTCATACATGCTATGTCCTGGTATAAATTTAACGTGTTCACGTGTATGTGTGTGAATTACGCAGGGAGCTTTACCAATAGCGAATGGTGTATGCAACCAAAGAGAATAGGGAAAGAGACGAAAAGTGAAAATCAGTCAAAACGGCAACACTCCCTTTCTGATGATTTTAACACTAGAATTTTGGCAACCGCTTCCACAGGCAGCACTTTAAATGACTCCTATTATATTTTGAAAACAAACCGTACGTCGATCTTTGGATTTGTTTATCAAAAGATGTGCATTTCGAAACAACGAGATGAAATAATTCTAAAGCTTGTTTTTACGCATACATATACTCTAGAATGCACCTTACAATCACGATTGAACTAAATTCTGACGAAAACTCAAATTTCTTTTTTGATAGATGTACAATACTTTTCTCTTCTAACTCAGGCATGAGTAATGTTTATTTACATTGCACGATTGGTCTGCTCAATAAGATATTTTTGGCTTCACACTATTCGTCTCTTTCCCTATTCTTTGTATGCAACAACATTTGCGCTCTCTTCAGGGTGGCCAGACCTACCGATTTATCGGTAATCCTACCGATTTTGGTCTTCCCTACCGATTCACAGACGAACAAGGGAAAACTACCGATATTTTGTTATCCCTACCGATTTTTATTGATTTTGGGCACATCCTACTCAACATTCATTTTTGGGTTGGATTTGGTCTGAGATCTGTGTTTTCAGTATTTTACAATTCTATGTCAACACTACGTTTCTGGGACTACAACCCGACCTACCGATAACTACCGATAAACTTTTAGTGACCTTACCGATATTAAGTAATTCAATTAGCTAGAGATTACTGGGTAGGGAAATTTACAGGTAACTGGCATCCCTACCTCTACATACAGAGTTTGACAGTAGGCAACATCGCTTTTCCACCGATCGATGGGGGTCAGTTTGACAACGTCAAAATCACTTAAAATGTCATCAACAAACAATAGTAGCAGTAAACAAAAGAAAACAATGAATACTTTAACTGATTTGATGTAAACTAAAGTGCTCCTCGTTTGTATTTAAAATTAATTTCGTTCATTGTGTTACAAGCAAAGTTCTTATGTTGGCTACGAAAATATGACGTCACGTCACCCTCTTGGAAATTTATGAAAATTAGAGCCATAGTATTCAAGTGAGAGTAAGGATGTGAAGTAAACAGATCGGAAAACTAGAAGTGGCAGAGTCATTAGAACAGGCTTAATATCGTACGGGCTTAATCTTTGTCTTCTGTTAATGAGGGTCGAGCTTAGGCAGTATAACTACGATTCGATTATTACTTTAAAAGTAGCTTGAAATTTGTAAACTACTATGAAGGAATCACTCGTATTCGGATAAAATTATTCAAGTGCAATTTTGTTAAATACTATTACTCTTTTAAAAGTCTGTAGATTTCTGATTACGTCTGTAGGAGGCCATCAAAAGTCTGTAAAATACAGACATGTCTGTAAATCTGGCATCGCTGCGTGTAGTGCACTGGAATGACATATCCGAGGAAAATTCAAAGGCCACTTCTGCTCGAAAGCTCTAATTGAAAAAGTATGGCACTTATTGAACTTTTTTTTTCTTTTCTTTCGAAAGCCAGAAAATTTTACAGAAATGTATTAATACCTTTCAGTTATTAATTTAGTATTCTTTTAAAAGTAAATTTGTTTAAAGTTTGTGTTATTATTAGCATTTTCGTTAATTTTCTTAAGATAGTAAATAATAAACGTCACCATTATTATCATGGAAATAATTCGTCTCAGCAAGTTCTAAAATTCTTTCTTTGACTCTATTCAATTATCTCTTTTTGTTTCGATACAAAATTATTTTTATCACATCGTTTCGTATGCAAAAACAACGATTTCGAACCCACAACATTTGTGGTGAGGTCATGTTGTGTTAAGTATTAAACAGCAGCGAAATGAAAAGAGATAGGGATAAAGTGTCAAATAATAAGTTATAAAGATTGTTAAGAGGCACCAAACGACCAATAGTAACGATAAATTTTGTTGATTAATAATCAGAATACTTACAAAACCCAAATTTTCTCCAAATATGACAGTCAATCACCTCTCGAGAGATTCTTAACCAATTAACGTTAATAAAAAAGAAAAAAAACGCTTAATGTACTTTCGAGTCTTTCCATTCTTAGCTGTTTCACCTTTTCGTTTTCATTCTTCTTCTTTTAAGGATGTCGCTCAAGATTATCTGGTATTTCCATTTTATTTATGGACCTTTATTAGTTATCAGGAAATTGGAACGTTCAATTTGTTTTGGAATTCAAATATGTTTTCTTGATCACCGATTACTAAAAAAAAGAAGATAAGATCAGATAAGGTAACATGTGCTTTCAAGCTCTTAAATAGGAAGCGATAGAGAGAGTACTGATGAATGAGATAGGTAAATATTTCAAAGTATTCGTTTGCATTGAAGTAAATAGAAGGGAGCAGAGCTTAAAAATTGATATCCCTGCGTGAACTTGAAAGAAAACGAAATTCAATTCATGCCCGCTGCGATGAATGAAATTTTTGGTTCGTTTCCCTCGTCATTCATTCTCCCAACGCAGCGCATTCCGGTGCGGACATGTTCGGTTTAAGAAGCAAACTGAATTTTGTTTCTATGTTAGCTCTGAGGGGAATTATTGAGCAAAAGTGCCTCAGATATAGATTACGCAATTCACTTATGCTTGAAAATGTAGAAGATGCTAACCTCTGCCTTTGAATTGTCCACATAATAACAAATGAATGCTTTGGTCGGTGAATGAATTTATATTTCCTCTGCAGACAAGCATTCGATTCTGCATGAAATTTCAGTCGGTTGGAATGTTAATGAATGCGGGAGGCGTTGAATTTGAATGTCGGTTTCGGTAAATGCAAGCAGAAATAGGTAACTGATTTTGAACTTTCGGAACACTGGAAGTGACCAGTGTCTAGGATATATTAGTGGTTATATAAGTGTCGATAAGCTGTGCAATCAGTTGATTACAATACTATCTCTTCCCAGTCATCCTTAAAGCTTGCGAATCGTTTCGTTTTAAATTCTCGTTCCAGAGATATGGACCAATGAGTCTTATACAAACCAACACCAAGAAAAAGACTCCCATTGAAACTCCAACTGAAGCGTTCTCAGCATAGAGTAAATATGAGCAACTGAAACATTCGTTATAGGTTAAAATAGTCATTATGCTTGTATCCCCACCGAGAGTTCAAGAGATCTTTGAGAGACTTTTTCCCGAATCTAATTTTTGAATTTTTTTGGACCTTGATGCCTTTTTTATAAAAGCGCATACCAATACAGTTAAGATGCATTTCCAATAATATCATCACAGGGTCATCTCAGTTTTCAGATGACATATTTGAACATGTGTTCCATGTAAAATTCAACAGTAAGACGAAAAGTTTAAAAAATGCACGTGGAATGTGTGTTTTCAAAATTTTCATTCAAATTACCTTAATTCTCTAAGATGCACAAGGAAGGATCCCTAATTACACGGTGCTACAAAATAAAAAAATATAATGTACTTTTCAAGTGATTTGTGTAAAGGTTGTAAGTCTAGTCAAATATAATACAAAACCAGGTTTGATCAATTTAATATACACCCAGGTTTTTTTACGTGAGGATACGTACCGCGTAAAAAACCGGGTTAATTGGAAAATCCGCGTAAAAAAACCACGATAATACGTAAATCCGCGTAAAAAATCTTCAGCAAAAGACTAAGAATATTTTTGAAAGTTTTTTTTGCACGAATATCGCAATTACCACGTCCTTTTGAATGCAAAAGACTTAAGATTTTCGGAAAGATGGAAGTGACGGGTCTGGACTGCTTATGGCCAGCACCTCAGCAATATGGGCATTTTCGGAATGGTCTTAACAAGTAAGTGCCAGAAATAAATTAAAAAAAAAACAAATCTGCATCTTCCGCGCAAGGTTATCCCTGAAAAATTGAATTTGACTCTATTTTTAAATCCAAGATGGCGACTTCCGGCTTAGCGAGATTCTCTACAACTCAATCAAGTATTTTCGGTATGGTTTTGACGAATAGGAGACAAATTTCGAAGTTTGACCTCATTTTGAAATTCTAGATGGCGACTTCCGGTTCACCGAAATTCCCGCATGAAAAATCTGGGCGATCATTCAAAACATCCTCGAATATAAGAAGAAAAAAAATACCATAATCAGAAGAGTGCGATGAGAATAGAAGTGAGAGAAGAAAGAGACGCATGTGGTGTGAGTTGGGGGCTTGAAATGATTCAAATTAAACACATTGCTAAAATTCAAGTAAATTTAACTTAAAACTATTTGTACGACAACTTCAACTTCCCAAAATACTCATATTGATTGGGTTATAGCGAAACCGGAAATCGCCATCTTGGATTTCAAAATGGCTTCAAAAATCATTTTTTGGAACCTACTCGTTAAGAGCATTCCGAAAATACCTATATTGTTGAAGTGCGGGCCATAAGGAGTCTTCCAGACCCGTCTCTTCCATTTTTCCGAAAATCTTTCAAACCTTTTGCATTCAAAAGGGCTTGCGGGTTAATTGGAAAATCTGCGTAATTCGAAAATCCACATAAAAATCCTCGTAAAAAACCGCGTAAAAAACCTGAGTGTATGACGATTTCTGGTGATTCAAAGGAGGTAAAATTCAATAAGTCTATATGAGCTTCAGAACATAAAAGTCGCAAGGACAATACATGCTTCGTAAAACCCGCTTCAAATATATTAGAATATAAAAACCAGATATACACTTCAAGCATAAAAGTCGGACTGGGACTTTCCTCGGCAAGAGTCGGGTAAAAAAACCTTCACTGTAAAAACCGGAAGAAAATATGTCCGATTCTTACAAAGTAGTTTTTGTTAGCCGACTTTTAATCTTGAACATCACGATGCGAATGAATTATTTATTTTTAACCGGTTTTTATGCTGGAGGCTCACTCTTACCGAGTTTTGTGGGTGAACATTTTTTAAGCGATTCCTATGCTGAAGAGTCTCCGTCCAATTTTTACGCTTGAAGTTAATTTTCGATTTTTATATTATAATATATTTGAAACGAGTTTTACGAAGCATATTCTTTCCTTGCGAATATTATTTTCGGCCGCTTATATGTGCCATCCATTCGTATTACGAAGGGAAGTTAATTACTACAAAAAGAGCCTGTAAACAGTGTCAAGAAATGTTCGTGTGTGATTTGTTCAAAACCCGAACCCGAAAATTCCAAATTTGATAAATACGCACCCGACCCGAACCCGAAAGATTAAAATGTCCAAAATCCGGAACCCGACCCGAACCCGAGAAGTTTAAATTTATAAAACCCGAACCCGACCATCTCTGATAAACACATGTGAGTGCCCAGTGTAAATTTAAGAATAGAAAACAAATATTCTACAACCAGCTTACTGACACGATTGTGTTTACTTATATGGAATGGGCAAAAATCGATAATGAAAAAAGAAGTTTTTTCTACACCGTGTATTAAATCTTCATAAAAATCAATCAGCAGTACTGTAACAACATTCTACATAAGCTGATTAATTTTTGTGAAGATCTAACACACGGTGTGGGAAAAAACTGCTTTTTTCGTTTTCGATTTTTGCCCTTTCTCTGTTCAACCTTAAAGTCGACTTCGGTAGTTATTGTGCATTGTCTATCTCGAAATAACCTAGCATTTCGTCGAGTTGTTGCTATATGAGTGGAAGTAGCCAAATGCAAACCCATCCGTTGCTACATGATACGAAGAGAAGTCAGCGATCCCAACTTCGCTATAATCGAACCCAACGACGGAATGCTGGACAAGAAGTCCCACAATTCACGATCAAGTGGAATGAAATGCCCCCAGGGCGGAACCAAACAATAGTGAGCCGCAAAAGGCTGAAAATCTAAACAGCAAAAGTGCGCCCTGAGAGGCCAAAAACCATTCCGTGAAAATCGATCACGCGTCCTGAGAGGCCGAAAACTGTTCGGTGAAAATCGTCAGCCACAAAGGCTCCAAACCAAAAGGAACAACATAATTGTTTCTCTTGTGGCGGCAAAGGGCACAGCATTTTCTACTGTGTCCCTTTCAACAAGTTGTCCATCAAACAACGATGGGAGGCTGCTGCGGCAGCGAGGCGGTGCTACAACTGTCTTTCGTGGGGACACCCTGCACAAAAGAAACACTTTTCCAGCGTCAATTGCAAAGAATGCGGTGCACGGCACCACACTCTACTACACCTAGAGAACACAGAGAAAGCTCTAGATCAAAAGCAGAGTATTACCGACGGATCGATTACTCAGGCCACGGCTTCAACCAGCACTTCGAATTGACTACATAACAATTACGTTTTACTGGCTACCGCTACCATAAAAGTGAGGGGAGCTAACGCATGTTACCAAATTAGGTGCCTGCTAGATTCCGGTAGTCAGGTCGAAACCATAACCGAGGATGCTGCCCTAATCTGCCCCCTCAAGTTACCGTATGAAGAGACTTCATTGACCATAAGTGAAATAAACGGAGGCATAGCCGCACAACGAAAAATATCGACCTCGATATCATCCACACACCTAGAAAAAATAGTGTAAATTTACGTCTCCTGACCATGACATATACGAGCATCAAAAATGACTTAGTTTTACGTTTGATTTTAATTTTACATGACGTTTAATTTCGTAAATCATGTAATTTTACTCCACATACAGCATTTAGTCTGAATGGTAGGAAGTGTAATTTTAAGTCATTGCGCATGTAAAGTATATGTTTCATGTAAAATTAAATGGAACACGGTAATGTTCTGTCATTTCGTAAATTACGGTTTGTTGAATTGTGTGATGTTTGCAATTACGTCAACGATAAAATTCAGATTTTTTTGGTGTGCAGAGGTGGCAACTTCGCCACAATCATAGATGCGATGGTGGTCCCTCGTCTCTTGGAGGACCAGCCTAGTATCACATTGCGCAAGCAGGACATAGAAGTCCCAGTAGGTATTGAATTAGCAGACCCTGGATTTTATCGGCAGCAACCAGTGGAAATTTTACTCGGATTCCGAGTCTTCTTTCAAATTATGGGACCTAGATCTGTTAACCTTGGCAGCGGACCCATATTTCAGAAATCTGCGCTTGGATGGCTAGTTGGCGGATTAGCCTCTTTGCAAGCTCCTCGGTAGGTTACCATGGCGATTGTTACCGCCAACCCGAATACAACAAAGATGCCAAACGTCGAATCGATACCAGAGGCCAATGACAACGGTGGGAACCTAGAAGTTCTATTCAGGAAATTTTGGACGCTGGAAGAAGTGACTTCTGCGGAAGCGAAGCCCTGCCACAGCATGAATATTTGCGAAAACCATTTTCGAAAAAAATACAACCATAGGGCCAGATGGAAATTTTTTAGTGCGCTTACCCCTAAAGCGCGAGGCTCAGTTAATAGGCCATTCTTTCGAACAGACAAAAAGGCGACTGCTTTCGCTGGATAAACGCCCAGCCTTTCACCCAAAAATTTACGAGCAATATCGAGCATTCCTTACGAAATATCTCTCGATGAACCACATGGAAGCTGTCCACCCTAGAGACACTTCCCGAATCGGGTACTACATACCACATTCCTGTGTGATTAAACCAGATTCCACCTCAACCAAGGTGCGGGTGGTTTTTGATGCTAGCGAAAAAACGTCAACACAATTATCACTTAATGATATCCAACACAGTGGCCCCGTGATTCAGCGTGAATTATTTGATCTGCTGTTGGATTTCCGATGCCACGACAAGGTAGTCACCGCTGACATTGCAAAGATGTATCGTCAGGTAAACATTCACGAGGAGGACTCGTGGTTGCGATGCATCTTTTGGCGGGGATCGCCGTCTGAGGAAATTCAAGCATACCGGTTGAAAACGGTAACATACAAGGTCGGACAGGAAATTCGACCTGAACAGCCTGAAATTGCAGACACCATTCAGCAATGTTTCTACGTGGGCAATCTTATGATGGGGGGAGATTCTACAATCGACTTACTGGAAAAACGAAAAGCTTTAGAATCAGCCTTGATGAAGCGAGGTTTTCCCCTGCGAAAGTGGGCATCCAATGATGTCAACATTCACGCCGACGTGTCTAACGAGGATCTAGAGAAGGAAATACGAATCGGAGATCATGACATCATAAAAACCCTGGGCGTTGCTTGGTCGCCAAAGGACGACACATTCCGCTGCATCGCGGACAATCAGGTAAATACAATAGAAAGCATGACGAAACGGCAACTAGCCTCAGAGATATTGAGGCTGTACGATCCATTAGGCATCATGCAGCCGATAATCATCACCGCTAAAATACTTCTCCAAGGACTTTGGAAAGTTAAATAAAAATGGGACGACAAGATTCCTTCTGAATCGCTACATGAATGGCTGCAGCTTAAGAAAACGCGGCCGAAATTGTCTGATTTGGAGCTACCACGCCAAGTAATTCCTAGTAATCCAGTGCACTTGGAACTGCACGGGTTTTCCGATGCATCCAACCTGGCCTATAGGTGTGCGATTTATGCTTACGCCCAGGATGAGCAAGGAAAAGAATCCATGAATTTATTGTGTGCAGTGGCTCCACTGAAGGACGTCACACTTCCACGGAAAGAGCTCTTAGGCGCGAAACTGCTAGCAGAGCTGATGACCCGAATCAGCAAAATTGTACCCCAGCGTGCCACAGCCGCTAACCCCAGGTCACTTTCTCATCGGGAGACCCATGACGGCTCTACTCATCCCAATCAAACTGATCGAAAACGGGAACCTGGAAGCGCATTCAGCGTCAAACCCTGCAATTTTGGAACAAGTGGCAAGATGAATGCTTGCAACACCTGCGCTGCGTAGCTAAGTGGACCAAACGGCAGCCTAATTTGGAAATTGGACAAATTGTCCTCATAGGAGATGACAACAACCCCGTAGCAAAGTGGCCTATGGGGATAGTCACTAGTACCCATCCGGAATCGTACGAGTCGCCACGGTTCGCGTGGGACCCAACGTGTACAAGCGCAATATTCGGCTATTGGCTCCACTACCACTCGAATTACCAGAAACCGACATCAGCATCGAACGAAGGCCAGTCAACCAAATATCAGAACACGAAGAAGACCCTCCACTTCAAGCCATTTGGGACGGTCGCCTACGCCTTCGCCCCAAAGGGGGGAGAAAATGGAAGTAGCCAAATGCAAACCCATCAGTTGCTACATGATACGAAGAAAAGTCAGCAATCCCAACTTCGCTATAATCGAAACCAACGACGGAATGCTGGACAAGAAATCTCAGCTCAGCGGAAAATGTGCCCTCCCGAGCATTGTCAGCGAGCAGGCACCACCCAGCAACGATTCGAGCGCATTGTCGGTGAGAAATGCGCACTCAACAATTTGAACCTGACCCCAGAGTCTACTTCGATCGTACCGCCATAATGCGGTGCCATTCATAGCAACATCAACCAACAACAATGTGGCCATTCGAGGCGAGCTCCGATATCACCGTGGAGAACGAGATATCCACACACGAAGCAGCAGGATACATCATAGACGGCCTGCTGTTGCCGGCAGTTATTATTGCCATCATCATTTGGAGATGGAGGCGAAATTCCAGAAGAATCCAGGAACTGGAGGACGCGACGATGCGAGTTCTCCTAAATCAAAACATTGTGTAGCGGTCTAAACGGTGAGCGGCGTCATCCGACGCCCGCTCAGTCAGCGATCCTGGTGCACCCGGCACCAAGAAGGACTAGCCATGAAGCGGTGCACACGGCACCAACCATAAACACAATAACTGTGTAAGATTATTTGAATAAAATAAAGATCAGTTCAAGGATCAGTTCTTGTTCTGTTGTCAATCGGAGAAGTCGATTTTATATCACGTCCGGCTAGTGGAATAGGGTGCGGGCCTATTCCTCAGTTTAGTTTTAATTTCAACCCAATGTTCAACGGTCCCTTCGAGAGCGGGACCAAAGCTAATTGATAACTTTCAATGAGAAACATTGGAGTGCAACCGAAACAAAAACAAACGTCAAAACATTTTCTCACTCACGCTGATGCAATTTAGATGGGCGCGTAATTTAACATAGTTGAAAAATCGCAATACGGATTTAAGAATAGATTCGCAATATTGCTTTTACAGTTGGATTTTTGAGGCACTTCGCTAGCACAGTCTGTTTTGACACTTTTCAAAGTCGAAAATCTATCAGGTCAATGGAGCTGCACTTTTGTGCACACTTTTGGCTCATCACACTTTCATACTTTGCGATTTGGAATAAACTGTGCAGTACCCCACATAGAATCATGAAGACGAAATTTCGATTTTCATCCAGGTACTGTGATGTGACCGACAAATCGCAGCTTGATTTATTTGTAGGCCTCTGTCGTTGATTCGATACATTTTTGTGCAATCATCTTCATGAATACGAAAAGGTCTATTAATGGTCGTCACAAGTTTTTGCACCATATTAAAATCAAACAAAATAAAGCGTCCGAAAAGTTCATCAATTTATTTCATATCGTAGTTATCACCTTCATTATTTTTTTCGGTTTTTATGATATCGGATTGCCATGGGCGACTTCACAAAATAAAATTGATCTAATTATCACAAGCATATCCGCCACGATAATGGCTTTCTGCTTCGGATACAAAAAACCCACCAATCGCATTTAACGGAAACTGAAAATGCAATTATTAACCCACATACATACACAAACACACACACACAGACTGCCCCGGAAAAGGTACCCCGACAATGTAGTTATACTATCGAAAGCAGCGCTACTCACCTGTCGACGGAAATGCAGCAGAGATGCAGAATACTGGCGGTCGAGAAGTACACATCCAGGCTGTTCCAAACGTCGCACATGAACGGTCCAAACAACCACCTGGCAGGATGGGGGAAAAAAGGAGTGAGAGGACAAATTGACATATTTTATTATCAGATTTTATCACGATTTTATCTTCGCATCTGTGCTATTACAGTCAAAGTCGAAAAACATATTCAATTAGGACCGAACATAATAAAGCGTCAGGGGTAATGAAATTGAAATGTTCGAATTCAAAAATCATTTTGTTTCTGCAGAGAGTTGTTAGTATCTTTGAAATATGCAATTCGAATGTATGTTCACTGATAAATTGAATCAATCAGTCGAAATCCCACAAATCGAAGCATCAAACGGCAAAGGGAAATCTGATGTCGGCGAGACGTAATTGACTAGACATGTAAATCACGTGCTGCAGTTGACATTTAAATAACAGGGGTAGTTCTTTGAACCATCGTTGCCTATACGTATACTCACAGCTTACGAAACAAAACAAAGCAATTTCGACGAATTGAAAACAGTTTACAATCATTCAACACTGAAAATACTTATTGCTGTTATATGAATCGTTGTTAGTCCCAGTTATTCCCTGGTATGTGCAAATGTCATAAAAAAGATTCACCAAACACTTACCTGCCCGATAATTCGACGGACGCATTGAAAGTCATGGCGCAAAGTGCCACCAGCATGTCTGCCATTGCTAACGATACAACGAAATAATTGGTAATTACTCTGGAAAGAGAAAAAAAACATTGTTGTCAGAATTAGAACCAAGCTCAATTGGTAGACACTACAATTTAAAATTACTATTTTTGTGCGTTTTTGAGTAGGTATAAGGGGATCCCTTCATAATAAGGGCATACTAGAAATTGTTTCCCGCGTTCTTCGTCGAATGAGAGAACATATCGTAACATTAGTAAGAAAACACTATAAAATTTGACTGCATATTTTCAAGCCAGTGTACTCAGCTTACACGAAAAGCTCCAATAGTTTAGAGTAGTATTCTATACGTGATAATTTTTTTCGATATATATCGGCAGTCCTAAATATATTTTTGACTATGAATATCACTTATTAAACTTAATTTAATTAACTCTCTCACCGTCTGCCGTGTACCTACAGAAAATAAATGCAAAAGGCCAGGAAATTAAGTCAATATTCTACTACCAGGAAATCACGACCCTTTCCGACAATCGAATGGCTTGCCATTAAAAGGTGCTGTCAAACAGGGGAAATCGTTAGGCTTCGCTTACATTTGGGTCACTCGAATGTAATTCATCGTCATTTTTTTTTTCACGTTATGCTTAGAGCGTACTTTTCGGTGGCTATGTACCTTTTTACACTCGAATAAATTCAATCTAGCTGGCACGCTGTAACGATTTTTCCATTTAAAATTTTTCCATATTTTTATCACACACACACACACCATACGACTAAGTTGCCGAGCGACTGCCATTCATTAGGCAGTACGTTTTCAATTTCCCCCGTTCGAACATTTTTTTCCTGCAACATTGTCATCACAATTAGGATTACCAATCGATTTTCCCCATCACCGACGAACCGTGTCTCAACGGGACAGACGAACTTGATTGGGGTTGGAGTTTGTTTTTTTTCTGCTCATTTTCTCATGCAGCAAGCGTTTCCCAGAGTAAATTAGCGAAGAAGTTTTCCGAGCTTCCTCCTCACCGACAATTCATTATGCCGTTTGCAGCTCTATTCATACAACGGGTAATAATAATGTGGTTGAATATCGCTAGACGAGCGCAGAATATAATACCCTGCTATGATTACTTCGCTGAAACGGAGAAATTATTTTCATATCACAGTTTTATTGAGCGAATAATAATCATTGTGTGTAAAAACATAATGATTCAATTTTTTCCTCGTTCTATGATATAATAGAAAGTAATGCTTTTAAAAGATAGAATTGCGTACCGACCAACTACTCAACAAAAGAAATATTTGCACAAAGCCTAATGGAAACATTACGTGTGCAGTGTATTCAAATAGATTTAAAGAATCAATACCATGTTAGGTAACTAGCGAACGGATGCGTAGACGATTGGTTGGTCGTGACTTTTACGAATGGATAATAATTTAATATGAATTTTGTTGTACGATGTGATTGTTCTAAAGCTGTTGCTTATGCATTTCGGAGTTACAATCAAGCCCATTTTGCAAAACAAAATTTTTTCTCTTAAACGCAGCGATCATTCGACAGACTGTATTATTTAACGATCACGTTAAATTTATATTATAGAGTAACAGGGAATATCAGCGATTTGAATAGAGCGAATTTTATGGGCATCCGGAAACAGCGAGGTTTTAGCTGAATACACAAGCCGTAGATTGTGATTAGTGTCCTAAGATACCGTAAACCGGGGTGACTTTGATCACTCGAAACTTTTTCGTAGATCGCCTATTAAACCAGAATAGTCTACCGAATCATTTTAATTTGAAATGATTTTTACTCTAAACTTATAAAATACTGATTTGTTATAGTTTTTAAGTATATTGTTCGGTTTTTGGGTACAAAAACTACAAAAAAAACCGAAATTTGACTTTACTTTATTTTTACAAAGCTTCGTATAGTGTCTATTTTTTTATAAAACAAATAAATCTCAGATTTGAGCAAGAGTAAAAAATTACAAGTGAGTTTTTATTTTTCTTTAGATTGGGATGCGCCAAATTTAGTTTTAAGAGTTTGTTTATTTTAAATACTTTTTTTGTGAAACTAGTTGGCAATTATTTCAAATTATTTTAGGCTAAAATTCGCAACATTTTTTTATTGTTCAATATTCCAACGTGTTAAAATGGATGAAACTTTTTGTTCATTGATAAACTGCCGTTCTACGCATAACTGTCCCATGTATATAGAGAATCCCATAGAACATGGGACAAATATGATTATAACGGCAGTAAAGCACTGAAATAAAACAATTTTAGCAGTTTTAAAGGTTTTCAGAATCTTTTATTTATTTTATTGAACACAACTTATTCGATTATAAATTTTGGTTACTCGAATTTTGCAGTTCATTGAAATACTTTGTATAATACCAATTAACATCTATTTAACAATGAGTATCTTTCCAGAATTAGTTTAAACAAACATTTAAATGAAAAACATTGACATCAATAACTTAATGTGGGTGAACATGCAGGTTATCCAAGTCACCCCGGAATACGAAAACGGACTTCAACTTGAAATCATTTTTGGAAAAATAGCTGTAAGCGGACAATTTTAGGTAAAACCATCCAATCTTGTTCTCCATACATCAGTACATGGTTTAAAAATATTAAACTTAAAAAAAATGTGTTACGTCTAAAAATATGCAATGATTACTTCGAAAAGTGATCAATGTCACCCCGGTTTACGGTACGGTAAAATTCATTTTAATCAGTCTTGTCGAAAAGCCATCCCGCATAGTTAAAAACCATTTGTGACATAATCCGAACAATAAACCTATGCTATGGGATATAGTAACTATCAGAGTTGATATTTTACAGGCTTTTGATGTTCCTACAATTTAAACTTTGATTTTATTCAATGAATATAACATCAGTTCTACAATATCCCCTATAGTAACGACGAATTGAATGGTTAAATGACAGAAGAACAATATCCAGTACTGTAACCATATGTAATATTGTACATGTTGATGGTCATGTTAATGGTTCTGAAATGGTTTCGCTTATTACCAAAACAGTAAATAGACCTTATGTGAAATTGTTGCAATATATTGTAATGTGTTTAGGAACCCATCTCTTGTAAATATTTAGAACATAAATGTCTTATTTCTGTTGTAACCATTTGCATCCCAAGTAGCAAATCGCAACAAGTTTTAATCGTCTAAGTCCGAACTATGTTGCAACGAGAAAACATTAAAGTTATTTTTGTTGCACTGGTTGAACATAGATAACATCAAGGTTATTTAATAACATCTTTTGTCACCAAATAGTCATTTATGTTGCCAGCTATAACATGTTCATTGATTGTTCTGAACTGATAGTTGATGCTGCAGAATTTGTTGAAATTTAGTTACGATTTTGATTTTGTGATATATATTTTGACAATTTCACATTTGTCCAACACCAAGATTCTTACTGAAAACGTTTCAGTTTACAAAGTCATATTCGTGTTATACGTATGTATCCGTCACATACCATCATTACGCCTTTCAGCACAAACTCACATGTATTAATAAAATGCTTTCGCAACATTGGATCAACAAATTCACAACTAATGCTGTGCAAAACGAAAAATAAGTTGTATTTTTGTTAGCATTACATTGCGAAAATTCACCGACGACACTTCATGCGCTCCAATTAACATTATAGAGGCATTGAACTGTACGGTGGCGCCAACTATAATTTTTTTGGAAAAATATAAACAAATAGCATGTATGTTATTGCTGATTTTAAAACGAAGCGATTAAATCCTTTCCACACAGATTATCCAATTAATATATTAGAAAACAATTTCGGAACTAAGAACAAGAAGGGTGGAACGAGTAATACGATTTGAAACAAATCATTTACTTAGAGTACCTTCCGAAAATAAAATAGTGTGATCTTAGGAGTAATACTATTAAGCGAATTCCTTGTTTAATATGTGCAGCGTCTGGAAATACTAGTCCATGATATGTTAATTTAAAAAAAATATTTTTAATTGTTTTGCTGAATGAAATTTTGTCTATGAATGTAAGAATTCCGGCATTTTTAGACCCACTAGGCTTTTCTCACCAAAAAGTATATAAAAATGTTCCACTAAAACATTTTTTCCAATTCGTGCGGCGGTATAATAGGTATTTTGTAACATTTAATTTACAATTGAGATTATTTACCAAATGAGTTGATGTAGTATCCTTATTTTTTTTGTTGCATCCTTCATGAAAACTCTACGCTTGAACTACCTTCTCGAATTTTGATATTTTACATAAAACAATTACTTTTTTAGACGATGTTGTCGGTATGATGTGTGGCTTAAAGATATCCTAGAAACTCCGTAGTATCCTAAAAATTTTGCATTTTTCTTCAGAAATTATGTAGAGAACTGCCTGTTTCAAAATGTTGCGGTACAAGGTTTGCAACACCTTTAGTCACAGTTTTAGTGATGTAATAAGTCATGCGGCCGACCATCGATTTATTGAAACCAAGTTCGAAAAATGAATCATATTGAAAAGGAGTAATGTCGATTGACCGCCTGCTCTTGCGCTTCGATACCATTCGAATTTATGAGGTTAAATAAGTCTTTCATAATCGCAACAACTGATGAGCTAGATGCCATCATTGAATACGTTTTTCACATTCTCGAGAAAGTGACTAAAAAGGTGAACTAGTGAAAGTTTGGTTCAATGGACTGCCATTTGTAATAATTCATAAGATAATGAAAACTGAAATAATGAAAAAAATTGATGATTACATGCCAACTCAATCGTCATATAATCCAAAATAAAAATAAAACGTTGAAAGTACCCTTTATCGATAAATGTATTACTAAGGAGAAAAATATTGCAGCAATCAAATACTCTCAATACCTATTTAAAAAAAATATCAAAGTTGCGACTAAATTTATATTTTAATTTGTAATCTCGTGGTTCACTAACGGAACATATGTGTACCACTGGTTGCGTTATTACCAATATCAGTATCTACAACCATTGAGTCCTTATTCCCATCCATTCATTTTTGTAAGATGCGCAAGTATAAATACATTTGATTTGCCGTTGGCATAAAATAGCTCCTATTTTAGTGGAAATCGTTTATTTTTAATGTGTCTAGTAATAATATTTCCCTGTGCTTCGCATAGGAGTATAACCCAATAGTTCAACTATTGGTATTAATGCGGCAACAGAAAGATTTCGTTAAAATCATTCATGTCACATGTTTACATTTTTCCGATACACCGAACATGTTATAGTTGGCGCCACCGTACAGTTCGACGCCTGTATAATATGAAGTGTAGCGCATGAAGTGTCATCGGTGAATTTTCGCAACGTAATGCAAACAAAAATACAACTTAATTATTATTTTGCTGAACTTTAGTTATGAATTGGTCAATTCAGTGTTGCGAATGCCTTTCGTAAATACGTGTGAGTTTGTGATTCAAGGTATAACGATGACATGTGTCTGATACGTGCGTATGACAAGAATACGACTAGAGCATTTTCAACTAGAATAGTCTAGCACAGGGCCATATTAAGGAAAGGTATGTTTTGATGTGAACTAAAAATTGTTCGATGGAGCAAAACGTATGCTGGAATAATAGTTATTTACAAATAAAAATCTTTGCTCATTGATATAAACTTGTTCGAAAAGCACCTTGTTTCGTATTTACCAAAATCACATCCTGAATTTAGCCCTGGATGGCTTGAAAGCCATGTTGCTTATATGCATCATTTTCTATTGTATTGGAAATAAAACCTCAACCGGCTCGCGAACATGTTTAAAAGTCTACCGTTGAGGCAATTTATGTTCCTGATTTATGATTAATGTGTGTTTTATTAAATAACCGTAAATTTCTAATATGATTCGGTTTTCCCCTTGAAAAATTGTTTAAAATACTATTTATAATTTGGTTTCACCAAGAGCGCGTGAAATAGCAAGAAGTAGAATAAAATATCTCTCGATATACACTGATGCGCAGTAAAATTTGATGCTTCGTTGGCACTTTTTGATATGAAGAATGACGCTACTGTTAATATTTAAATAATCAACATGTATTTTGACTTGGTCTTCATTTTCATTTCCACTGGTAACATAATCTTAACTAATTGCATGAAAATATGTTACTTTTCAGTTGCGATTGACAGTCCAGGTCAACGACAAAAAGGTATCATTAAGTAATCTTGTTGCGATCTACATTCAACATATTGACAACAATATGAATTCATTTAGCTATTCCAGAATCGTTATCGCAACGAAACGGGAACTAGTTTTTACAATTTTGCTCAATCATAATTATGTTGAAAATCGGCCTAAAACTGCGCTTTTTGGGTCGCGCAGGAAGTTAGATGTCAGTTGCAACAGCACCTATTTTTGGATACCAACTGGTTATGAAATAGTTACTGAAACAAAAATTGCTACTTGGGATAAGTACTCTATACATTTACAATATCACATAATAGTTCAATCCCAGATATGTATAGTTCTCTCAATTTGCAAAAATATTTCGGCCAACCTAATGTAAATGATAGCAATAGAAATAATGAGCTTTATGTTCTAAATATTTACACGAGAGAATGTCCTAGTACATTATAATATATCTCAACAATCCCACGTAATGTCTATTTAATCTATGTAATCTGTTCAGTAACGAAACCATATCAGATATTGCTACTTCATTTGCTTTCGTTTCTCTTAGTCTTAAATTTACCGAAAATAGTCAATAAAATCGATACAGTAGAACCTTGCGGCAATTAAAACATAGTAACATATCAGATATTGTTTAACATTCGAACCATTAGCATGGCCATTAACATGAACAATATCACATATGGTACTGGATATTGTTTTACTCCAGTTTAATCATATAATTCATTGTTACTTTTGGGGATATTGTAGAACTATTGTTATTCTCATTGAATAAAATCTAAGTTTATATTGAAGGAACATTACAAAAGCAACACCTCTAATGGTTACTATATCCCACAACACAGGTTTATTGTTCGGACTATGTCAAATGGTTTTTAGCTATGTGGGGTTGTTAAAATAAATTGTCAGAATGTTAAGCACATAATTTATGTTATGGTAAAAGCACAAAAATGATGAATAAATTAGGCAAAATAATGGTACAATCTGGGGTACTACTGTACTACCTGATGATTACTTGTCTCTGTTTGTCATAAAATTAACAACTCGAATTAATAAGTATTTGAACAAGTTCACATCCTGCATGGTAGCTTCAACCATATGCGATATGGTATGTTTTTATTCTCCTATGGTCATGGTTATTCATTATGCCATTCATAATTATTGGTACTAGCTAATTCCGATTTGCTCAGCTCAAGATAGTGGGATGAGCCCACAATAATATGAAGCAAATTGTGTTCTTTGCATAGCGGAAATAGCTCAATTGGATAAAGCGGCAGTACCACTGATGTCAACATTCAACTCGACACTTTCCAGATGGCATGTAATCAATTCACAAATATTTCATATCGATAGAGTCGAAACCACACGCGAGCATTACAAATGTGATAAACTATGCGCAAAATACCAACATTGTAAGGTTCTTTACTTTTGCCTACCCTTTTGACAGCGTCGATAAAGTAGTTTCTGCACGCTTCTTCTAAATTGATCATTCATGTTTTCACAATAAGTGTTATTGTTCCATTATAGTAACCTATGGTTACCATGGTCAGCATAATAATAAAAACACACTATATTTATTTCCAATATTATTCGTTAAAATCCCACCGTAGATTTATACGTTTTTATTTGTATAGTATTTCACCAGAAAAATAGATTTGAACTATACGAGAAAGAGTAGAAACTCGGAACTATGCGACTATTTGTGGCATTGTATATGTGTAGTCCACGAAAAAAATGTTCGAAAAAAATCGTCGCTTTTGTATTGTAACATAACCTAACGTCATATTCCCAGGAGGGTGTCACTCCTGTCATCCGCTATGGAGATTTACGGACTTTGACAGTAGTCAACATATGATGGGCCTAGCTGCATCTAGGCCCACGTCGCCCGTGCAATAGCATTGGGTTGTTTTGATTTTACCAAAGGCAGATGTTGGCTCGGACAAAATGGCTGCCTAGCAGGGGGCTGCATATTCCCCAAATGGTTATTTGGCTGAAAACAATACCTCAAATGACAGAAACAATTTACGGTATGGTGTGTTCGGATCACAATATGACTAATTGTGGAAAAACAATAATACAAATAATCCATTTATTGTTCTCGTTTATGCGGAATGTTTATGCATTATCTGTCACAATTCGAATCGAACGCTACTTTGAAATCCACAAACAGGTAATGTGCTGATACCACGAGTACTTTTTCGCCGTACTCACGTTTCGTACGCTGCTAAAGATTTCTCTCGATTACCCTTAGCTCACCATCTCGTCAGTGTCGTGGCGTTCGTTGATAGCTCGGCAAACAGTCTTTGGATTGAGTTTAAATAGATTTCAACATCTTTGCTTCGTTCCTAAGAAGTAATACAACGAAAATTCTGGCCTGGAAAATGTAAAATACTCGTGTTTCAGCGAAGTGAAAAATCGAGTACAACACACCCTTATTCATCCTACCATTTAAGCTAATGCGCTGAATAGAGATAGCAGACACTACTCTAACTAATGTGTTCTAATGTGTTGAGAATAGAGGTGTTAAGATGAGTTAGGGTAAATAGACCTTATGTTACCCCACAATACACTGGATTTTTTTATGAAATTATGTTTTTGTTCGTTTTTTATAGATGTTCTCCGAAGATCCGTCTAAAGTTAGTGTGATATTTGTGCAGGGTTGGTTGTTCGATGGCCCGTGGGAAACCTTCCCACAACTCGAAAGAGTGTGGCGGAGGGCTCGCGTTCGGTTTTCATCTGGTTTGCTGCGTCGTTAGATGCCGTTGCATATTCCGGCATCCTTGGCATGAAAGATGTCAACACTTCCTCCTGGACAGAGTCGTACGAGAGGAAGTCTCTGATCGATCGCGGCATGTCGTATTGTTGTGGTAGGTTTTCGAATTCTTTATAGTTGCACAGGATGTGCTTGACGGCGCCGGTGGCTGTGTGGTAAGCGCGACCGCCACTCATTCCAGTTGGCCTGGATTCAATTCCAGCCGAGGTCGTTGAGATTTTTCTGAGGTGAAAAAATCTGTGGTCACGTCTTCCTTCGGAAGGGAAGTAAAGCCGTTGGTCGCCGGTCCATGAAATTGGTGGATCGATATCTAGTCCAGGTAGTGGAATCACCTCTCTGGCGTCGGTAAAGAAGAAGTATAGCCAACTTCTATACTCTACTAACAAAAAGATCCTCCTCCCGTGGCACTTGTGGAGTGCGCAGTAGTATATACGGCCTCTAGCAAAAGCAAGTATCGGACTAACAATTCCTTCCCTTTCCTTCCGCGATCTATGTTCGGGCCTGGCCGGCGCCGGTATTGATTACCAGGAGTTGCACATTGAAAGATGTTTCGCCAATCCCAAGCATAATTATCTACTGATTCCCTATGCAACTTCAGCTAGTCCCGATCAATAACGGAGTAGCAGCCAGGGGTGGTCGCACAAGCTCAAGCTCTTTATAGTTGCACAGGATGTGCTTGACAGTCAGGCGCATGTTACAAGAAGTACATTTTGGGATGGGGTTGTTGGTTATTGTTTATGTGTGGGTCAATCTGGTGTGGCCAACTCGAAGCCGCGAAAGGATCTTACGCTCTCTCCGGTTGTTGCGGTCGGTCCATACGACGGGGGAGCCTTTAATTTCTGCGTATGGCCTTGGGAGTTTCGCTAGTGGTTGATGAAACTGGATTTAATACATGTGTTAAACTCTTAATTGATGTTGATGCGTCGACATTCCCTTTTATGCCGCTGTGGCCTG
This sequence comes from Topomyia yanbarensis, assembly GCF_030247195.1. Lineage (NCBI taxonomy): Eukaryota > Metazoa > Arthropoda > Insecta > Diptera > Culicidae > Topomyia > Topomyia yanbarensis. The sequence goes on from NC_080670.1 coordinate 42,698,499, forward strand.
GGACCCAGCAGATGGTCAGTAGTGGGTCGCGATAGGCTTCAATGGCATGTACAGAAAGGGGCTTCGATGTCCTTTAAGACGGTGAAGATGACTGTCGGGGAGTCGGTGAGTCCTTTATGCATTGCTACAGCCTCTACGCAGAAGACTGACCACGAAAAGAGACCGCTCTCCAAGCCACTGATCCCCGCTACTACCCCATCGTCGGCCTTGGATCCATCGGTGAATATTTGAAGATGGCGTAAATATTTCCGATTGACTAGTTGGTGATGGTGGACTCCGATGCGGTTAGGGTGGTCGCCTGCTTTGACGGTCAGGGATAGGCTGTAGTCGATGTCATGGCTCGGGACGTTCCAGGTACCCGGTGTAGGCGGGCGATGGGCGGTAGGTCCGTTTAGGTTGCGACAGGTCAATTCGATACCGTGCAGTAGATTAAAGCGCGGCTTACGTTGATTGCTGTTTTCTGTTGTTTGAGGAGTGGCGGGAGCAGATCTTTCGGACCAACCGCTTTCAACTCTCGCAATACCGCTTTACTTGACGGAAGTGTGTGACGAAAGTCGGTTTCCTGTCTAGTGTGATATCAAGCACTTTCGGCTCTTTCCGGAAGGGTATCTGAGCACCGTTCAACGAGGTCGGCCTCGGCGTTGGCGAGGTGGAAGGATCCACAGCAGTGAGTGATAGCATACTTAGAAGCCGGTGGCAAGAGTTTATCGTCCGACAGCGTTGATGGCGGCTTGTTGGGAGATTCGGGTACGGAGGATCATTTTTCCTAAGACATTTAGGATGATGTCGTCCGTGTAGAGGAACACGTAGACTTCTTTGGGTAGTGAAGCGAATATTGAGTTCATCTGGGAATAGCGTTACTGCAAGCACTGATCCTTGTAAGACTCTGTTGGACTCTCGTTCGTCGGAGAGTTTGCCACCGATGTATACCTGGAATCGTCGGTCTTTTAGGTAGGTTTGAATGAATGATCCGTGATTTCTGTGGTCATAGGTACAGCTCTCGCAGAGCTCTTTCGCGCCACACTGTATTGTAGGCTTTCGCCACATATAAGATGGCGATGTCGACATGTAAGTTTTTCGCCCTCACTTCTTCAATCAGTTCCCCAAGGATGTGGATTCCTATCCCAAATCCTTTCCGGAAGACGAATTAGCGGTTATCAAGAAATTTACCTTCTTTCAGCCATGTAATAAGTCGTCGATTCACCATTCTGTCTAGAATCTTTACGGTACACAATAGAAGGCTTATGGGACGGAAGTCGCTCTGGGATCGTGTACCTTTACTCTTTTTGAGAATATATAAGCAAGTTTCCAGTCGTCTGGGAAGGTTACACCTACCCAGATTCTATTGAAGGTATCAAAGAGTGCCTTTTTCCGCCTGGGGGTAGATGTCTTAACATTGGGCACCCTACTTTGTCGGGGCCAACCGATTTTCCGCGTGCTGTCCTGAGGGTGGCAGTGAGTTCCATCCTGGAGAAGGGTTTGTTGTATTCCGCCGTAGTGTTAGGTGAAAAAGTGGTGGAAAAAATGTTTCCTTTCTCTTTCGACTAAAAAAAAATTGTGATTAAATTTTTTAACGTAAACGTTTGTTTTAGTGAAAATTTCATATTTCAGTGAATATTTTTTCGTGCGAAGTATTCATTCGCTGAAACTCTTTCTTAGATAGTTTTGCTGTTTACCGACTGACGGAGCATTTTCTCGGGAGACTGTATGTGCAGATTGGTTTATTGAACAAACAATTATCCTCCATCACACAAAATATTGAAGAATTTATTAGTAAAAGATATCAAGAAACTGGATTCCCAAAAGATTCTCCCAAAGCTCGTTCGTGTTTGACAGTCGCTTACTTTATTTACATAAATTCCAGCCATAAATTTTGAGCTCTAGAGCCGTTGAATGTACCTATTTTTAGTTACTCTCTCCGTAGAGTGTATTTGTTTTGGTAACATATGCTCACCAGTGCCGCATAAGCGTTCACATTTACCTCTAAATTTTGTTTGATTTTGTTGTTGTGAACGTTTTGGTTTGTTTTGGTTGTGCGGTGAAGCACGAGAAGATCGATTCCAATCTCAACAAAAGAGGACGTCGCGGTATCAAAGAGCTCCGGTGAAAAACGATATTTTTGCTGAAAGAAACCAGCCCGCTAGTGTTATTGAAGCGAGAAAAATCACCCACGTGTGCGAAAGTGAAAAGGTATTGCACGAAATTTCCGTGAACATACCGGCCGGTCAAAAATGCGGAATAAATCCCCCGCCTATCCGCCAACAGCAACAGTCAGAAGAAAGGTTAAGGACAAGGTAAAAATTAGTCTCTTCTTTGTGGCTACGGAAATCCGGAATTACCGGTAGAGACATCTTGGCCGCCCTATCAATGAGGTCTGCCGGGCTAATTTATATAAGAACCCGAGTAGTGGACAAACCGCTACTTACAACTGAGAAGACAATTTTTAGGAACTGTGACCTGGTTGATGGATTACTGATTGCGGTGAAGATCATTAGAATTAAATTATTAGTCCAAGTGCCGTCACGACCTTTATTACACTGTATTTTACACAAGCGACAGAAACAAAGATTATTTTATGATCTTTGCCGTTAATGGTTTTTAAACATTATTTTGCCATTTGTCAAGATAGTTGAATACACTTTTACTTTACTATCTCGTCTTTCAGTTCCTTATACCTCCCGTAATTTCAGTCTCTTTTGTTGTAATCTTATAACTATAAATTGTAATCGAATTCAATTTTTTAAAATATTTTTTTAAATGGCGTCGTATTGGAAAATGACGCGGTGGGGTTAAATCCGACCGCTTTTGTGTTATGAAATTGTTTATTTATCAACTTAAAATTGCAGCATGCTAAAACTTCTACACCATTTTAAAAATTGCTCTTGGATCAAAATGATTTGATTTACCGTGGAAAAGTCTTCCATACCGGTGAAACGTGTAAAGGTTCATTGGAATCGATGATGGTGGGGCACGATTTTAAAGATTTTCAGACTAATCTTGGTGGAATTACTTTACTATTCCCCCTCACTTCTTCAATCTAGCAGTAAACAATCAGCCTAATATATGAAAAGTTTGAATGACAGCCAAACATTAGTTCGTACCTCTCATACTAAAAGGCGACTAAAGTGAACGCGAATTTCACAAGTGCTCAATTCTTCGTCTATATGCAGATTGGGCTCCGAGAAGCCACTTCCAAGCTCAACAAGCGGTGGCGAATCGTAGCACGATCCAATTACGATAGAATAATTTACCCAACAAAAGCGAGCCAACTGGTGATCAACTGGTGCTGTCAGCATCGTCTGCGAATGAAAGCACGGTACTCTACGTTCCGGCTAAAAGATACCCTCTTCCACAGTCGAAAGCCGCACTGCGCCCCGGCTGCCATAGTAAGTGAAGGAGATCTTAGAAAAAGGGAGCATCAGAATCGTAATAGAAGTACACAATACACCAATTTTCCGAATGATGCTGTCTGCCGCTGGCGTCATCTTTGTGCAGTTTAGTTGGTGGAGTCCTTGTTGTACCCAATAACTTTAAATTGCATAGTCACACTGGAGTAGATATCCGTCGCATGCTTGCTGCTCTGTTGACTTTTATGGTTCAGTCGGCACATGGGAACGAGTACTTGACTCCCTCTCTCTATCTCTTTCGCACTGATGTTATGTGCAATCACACTGCTAATGGAGAATTTATAGGGTATATGTAAGAAGCGCATCGATGGGTTTCAGTCTTCTGATGTCAATCCGTATCAAGTACTGCTGAGTGGATTCTGTTGCATTCCTTAATCCATTCATTTATAATCAGAGATCAATAAATAAATTCAGAATATTATATGAAAGAACTTTCAAATTAAAAGTTTCAGATTGATAGTTAAATAGTTAGTTGTTAAATTGGTGAGTTTAATTACTAATATTGTGTCAATATAACAAACTTCATACTTAGTTGCGTTTCGGCTTCGCCTCACCAGAAACCGACACTATCTTATTGTCGGAAAAGATTAGCGCCGGCTTGACGCAAATCCCTTAAAACTAAAACACACTTTGTGTTTCAATCGAACGACTGATCAAACGTGATGTCCCGTTCGAGCAGAAGTTCTGTTTATGCCGATGAGACACAGTGAAGCCGAAACTTGTCTTGGCTTTTTACCAAATTTTCCTCCTTAGGGTGAAATATAGCATAGCAAACTTTTTTATTCAGTAATCAAGCTTTCGAATACTTCAAGAGTGTATATAGTATAGTTTCAAGGAAATATCATTTTTAGATATGAATGTTGGCTTCTTTAAGCTAACGCTTAAACAGATAACAATCAAACATTCTCTTGAATACCTATTTAGAGAAAAAATGTTTTTATTTTGATTATAGAGGGAGGTTTTAGGGTCATTTGAATCTTTTCGGGTTAGAGAAAACTCCTTTGAAAAAAATCTCTAAACCTATGTGCGTTGTTGGGAATCGAACCCAGAAACAATACCGATGGCATTCCATTTATGAGCACCATATTGAGGGCTCTGTTAGGGAAGTGCATACTTATGCATGGAAAATTTTTCCAAACCACTTTTTCGAAAGTTATTAACCATGATGGAATTACGTTCCAATCGTTCCTAATCCAATCCAAATGTGACAAAGCCAACACAAATAATATCTACTCATAGGATAAAAAATGCACTGCAAACTTATTGATTCGGTTAGCAGTGGACCAGCTGTGAAGATATTTTGATCTTGGTCTTAGTGCTTCAAGAGCTCGTGAAAAGAAACAATGCTTTCTAACGGTGATTGTGCATAGCTTCGTAGATCGTCCTACCATCACCTGGAAGACAATACCTTCAGACCACCAGCGGAGCGCATTGAGTGAGAAAATTTTCTAGTTGACGAATCGTTCCTCACGTGGCGTTGTTGGCGTATTTGGTGGTTTTGTTTCACTAGATGGATATCTCCACTTCAACGAAGAAAAAATTCCTTGCAATGGTGGCAGCTTACAGCATGGGGCGGTTGTAAAAGAAAAATGTTAAAACAGTTATATAATTCAGGAGAATGCAGGGATTCGCTCGGAATGCTATACAGCAGCGCATGAAAGTTACACAGCTGCTATACGTATAACTGTCTCATATGCTATGGGATTCCCTAACCATATGAGACAATTATGCGTATAGTGGCAGCTTCGGTGAGTGATGTAAGCTCGATGTGTTTCCAGGCAAGAATGTGAAAAATTCAGAGCTCTTGAAAAGAGCGATGTACATTTTTCGATGGATCCAAATACGTGGCTTGCATTTTTTCGCAACCACCTTGCACGGATAGAGGGCTCAGGTAGCTCACATTAATGTTAATGACATTGTCTACAGATTTTTCGGAAACCAGAGGGATAGAGGAAAAACGTCAACGCTAGTGTTGCACGTTACTATCCCGAGGCAACCACTGCCGAAGCGTAGCAAATTGAAACTAGACTCTCACTCTAGTGATTTGAAATAATACCGTACCCAGTTGTAGACGACTGCTATCTACCATTACGAGCCCCGCCATCGCCGTCACAGGACTATATTTACAATACTGAATCAAAAGCTAAAATCAATAAACCAACCACCACCTCTCGAAAAGGACTTGTCCTGAGCCTGACTGGAGCCACATTTCTCTCTCTCTCTGTCTATCGGTTTGGTCTCTCGTGTCGCGGAGTACGGTTGTGCACGCAGGAAAAAAGGGCGCGCGAACTGTGTTTATAAACTTGGACATTGAGTCGGATTCAGGATCGGATTTCTCACTCGCGTGTCTGACGCTGATTGTGCGGTTTCAAGTAGTTGCTGATGGGGTTCAAGTTGGTACGTTTGCTTTCCGCTGCTTTGTGTAGAAAGAGTGAGAGATTTGTTTTCACTGACAGGGTGGTGATGAGGTTGCGTGAAGTGTACACCAACGGGGTCTCAGAACTGGGTAGTAACTTGACACGCGAAGGGAAATGCTCGCCCCAAGGCCAGAAAGCGAAAGTTTGGACGAATAAATTATTGTTCTTGAAATGAACTGGTTATGTTATGATTGAAACGCCAATTATACGAACCGTTACAATTAGGGTGGTGCACCTATTCGTTGCGTTGTATTTAAGATCAACCCTTTTTAAACTTTTTTTAGTACATACCTTTCTCATACTGAAATCTGAGCTATATTTACCAGGTATTTGTTTGGATATTGTTTTGGGAGGGGCTTTAAATTATTGCATAAATCTTTAATTCTGATTTGATAAAATTTTGAGAAGCTCCAGATAACAATTCCAAATCTAAGACAATAGAAACTAAAATCCTAAAAACATGTGCTTTGTCACAAAAGAGGCTATAATACATCGACTGATTATTGATATTGAATTTGATTTTTATTATTTAACAACAAGTTACAATTTACTCTCGTTGCAACAACGGATATTCAAGAGTTCAAAGTATTTATATGCCAACCGAATATGGCAATCCTTGACACGTTTGCGGGATGTAGAAGATGCTAAATCGAAATTCGTTTTGTCAGGATGTTTAATCGAATAGAATGACGAAATTTGCACTAAAGCTTCTGATTTAGCAAGCGATTTGTAGATGCGCAGGAACGGTTCAACTTCCATTTTCTTAATCTGGAGTCTTGCCACTGTTACCAGTTCTGTGGTATCATGCTAACACAATTTTTTGATATATTCTTTTTAAATGAAACTATTTCCAAAGCTAGCCCTGGCCTGGTAATTCAGAGCCCCGGTCAGGCAAGATTCTTGGCGATCAATAGGATTAAAATATATATTTCATTAATTTTATCAGCTAAAGGAAACTACCCAGAATTTAATATATTGTAGAAAATTGTCCACAAATTTATTTAAAATCAAAAATTTACGTAACGTTTGTTAAAGGTATCATTGATGACACCATCAAAATAACTAGCAGCTACAAATTTGAATAAACTCAATAATTTCAGCATCTCTTGCTTCCGACAATGGAAGGAAATACATCGCTCTTACTTCCCTTTCCAGAAGAGTAAATAACAGTTTATTAAAAGGTTTTATTTTACAGTAAGAAAGACGATGTACTCGCCCCAACGCACAGTGGCGTAACTATATCAAATCCATGGCCAAAATTATTTCACATGTTTATTAGGGTGGGGCATTGTTATATGGAAAAACGTAATCATAGCCGCATCAACTGAGCACAGCACTTTTTTGGTACTTTTTGGGGTCCCAAACAACTGTGCAAAATTTGGGGTCGATTGGTGTGGACCCGGCGTGGCGCATTGCGTTTGAAATTTGTATGGAGGTTAGTATGGGAAAACCTACATTTTTGCATTTTTAATTCTACAGACTACAATTCTTCTTGTAGTATGCCAACAAATAGATAGAAGTATAGTCCAGGATATGGTGAACAACTTTGCCGAAGCATGTATGGTGTTAGAATGTCTCTAAGCCAAGTTATAGCTGTTCAAAGTTCGATACATCGAATTAAATGCCAAAAATTATTTTTACTGCCAACACTGCGGGTGTACCAATGGTATTTCATATAGCATTCCAAAATAACATTATATATTTTAGATTTACCACATTGGTATGTTTGGATGAATTATTCAAAAGCCTTAGCTCAATTTCATGAGCGTGGGTAGTTGAGCAATAGGGCGTAGTGAAAGGTGAGGGGGGGACTTTAATATGTAGAAATTCGAACTGAAATGTTGTCGAGTTGGAATGTTCAGACGAATTATTTCAAAACATTTACACAATATCCTACGCATAATAGTAACGTTGAAATAAAACATACTGTATCCTTTTGCCTTGACTTTTATCAATAGAAGTTACGTTACAGACTGAATCAATTGATGTCGAGTTGATATGTCAGAGGATTGCATTGATTATATTTCAGTTTAATACGCACTATGATTTGATGGGATGCTCATTTCGATGCTGCTCGATCACCTCAAGCAAAAATTGATGTAGGGATCTGTAGATTTTATGTTGAAATCCAGAAATTAGCTTCACTCCTCGTGATCGAACAGCATAGAAATGAGCATGCTATCAAATCATGCGTATTATACCGAAATATAATCCTCTGACATATCAACTCGACATCATTTGATTCAGTCTGTAACATAACTTCTATTGATAAAAGTCAAGGCAAATGGATACAGTATGTTTTATTTCATCGTTACTATTATGCGTAGGACAATGTGTAAATGTTTTGAAATAATTCATCTGAACATTCCAACTCGACAGCACTTCAGTTCGAATTGCTACATATTAAAGTCCCCCCCCCCCCCCCATCACCCCTCATTACGCCCTATTGCTCAATTACCTCATGAAATTGAGCTAAGGCTTTTGAATAATTCATCCAAACATACCAATGTGGTAAATCTAAAATAAATAATGTTATTTTGGAATGCTATATGAAATACCATTGGTACACCCGCAGTGTTGGCAGTAAAAATAATTTTTGGCATTTAATTCGATGTATCGAACTTTGAACAGCTATAACTTGGCTTAGAGACATTCTAACACCATACATGCTTCGGCAAAGTTGTTCAGCATATCCTGGACTATACTTCTATCTATTTGTTGGCATACTACAAGAAGAATTGTAGTCTGTAGAATTAAAAATGCAAAAATGTAGGTTTTCCCATACTAACCTCCATACAAATTTCAAACGCAATGCGCTACGCCGGGTCAACACCAATCGACTCCAAATTTTGCACAGTTTTTGGGACCCCAAAAGAAACCAAAAAAGTGCTGTGCTGAAAAAACGATAATTTTGCCCCACCCTAGTTTATAAGCTTTTTTATACGATAACAAGTGATGAAAAATGGTTTTTCATGGTTTTAGACAATTTATGACCAAAATATGAAATTATTAAACCTCCTTGCAGTGTGATGCAAAGCCGAAAATAAAAGAATTCCACGAGCATTATTATTTTTAAATGTAAACGTGTTCTTAGAGTAATCTATCAGTTTGAGGAAACCTCGCATTGAGATTTAGTCTCTTTCAACTGTTTTCATAAATTAAACCATTTTGTTTCAAGTTCATATGTTTATTTTGCTTTTCTGGTTTTCTTATAGTAGAAAAAAAATTTCAAGTTTTTGTAAATTCGGTAATAGAAATCTATCCAAGTGATTATCATATTCAATCTGGATTATTCACGTTAACACTTGCAACCCGGAGACAAGGAACTGGAATGAGAAGATTGCGTAATTTGTTTGATGCTTCGCTTACGTTTCCAAGGCAACTTATGTACGTTACGTTTCATATAGCAAGGTTGGTGGAAGTTATATTTCACACTCTTTTCTATGGCTATCGTGGTCATAATAGCTCAAGTTAGTTAATGGACGCAATCTAACAAAAAATAATATGGGGGTCTCAATCAAATCATTCTTGACATATAAGCTTGAGCTTGAGCTTGTGCGACCACCCCTGGCCGCTACTCCGTTATCGATCTGGACTAGCTGAAGTTGCACAGGGAATAAGTAGATAATTATGCTTGGGAGTAGCGAAACATCTTTCAATGTGCAACTCCTGGTAATCCCAAATTGTTTATTGATCATTACCGGCGCCGGCCAGACCCTAACGTAGATCGCGGGAAGAAAGTGAAGGATTGGTTAGTTCGATACTTGCTTTTGCTAGAGGCAGCACTACTGCGCACTCCACAAGTATCACGGGAGGAGGATATTTGTTAGTAAGTATAGAAGTTCCAACTACTACTTCTTCTTCTTCTTCTTTACCGACGTCAGAGAGGTGACTTCACATCTGGAATAGATATCGATCCATCAACTCATGGACCGGGGACCAACCGGTTTACATCCCTTCCGAAGGAAGACAACGCCACAGATTTTTTCAAAAAAAATCTCAATGACCTTGGCTGGAATTGAATCCAGGCCAACTGGAATGTGTGGCGGTCACGCTTACCACTCAACCAACGAGCCGTCTCAAACTATTCTTTTCATATAAGATCTTTTAAATAACCCCAATACTGATTTTTTTAATTGTATTCTCTTAAATTTGAACAAAAACACAACATTTTTAAAGGGCCACTCGCTAGGTAGATACTGTATTGTATTTCAAGAAGAAATCATCGCAATTATGTGCGGGATACTTTTGGCCTTTAAACACAGCTTGTCCGGCAAAGTCGTAAACTTCTGATCCGATAAATTTAAATAAATGGATAAATCACGGTCCAAGCTAGTGATTATAGGTCGAATTCAAATAGCCGAACCTAGCATTGACAGCCTCGGTGAGGGTTCCTGGACATTACTGTTCCTGTGTTACTGATAATGAATGGGCTGACGAATTGGACAAAACAGGTACAGAGACTGCCTTTGTTGGTTCTGAGCCTGCTTTGCCATATTTCTATAAGTTGGATATAGGAAAAGATCCGATCTTGAACTCCAGCTGAGCGCTGCAACCATTGGCGCAGCGGCCAAGTAAAAGCTTTTATGAAAAACCGTACCCAGTTATTTTCTCTTATGCTTTTCGAAACCACACTGTGAAATGCTGATACGGGCTTTAACTGACCACTGCATTCAACTATCATCTGGCTGATCTGATTGAATCCGGCTACGGAACCTCATAGCAGCTGATATACAACAGCCCAACCGCAACGCATTTGCGATTTCGAGTTTTCGGCTGTTCTTGCATAGTCGAAACTGTGTTTGGGCAACTGAAACTTGGTAACATACTAACGTTTTTAATCCAGTGGGGTCAAGAGCTTTTGGCTTTCTCGCAGGCGATTTGAACTACTTGTGAGTTTAGCCTACCTGATGTTTGTGTTTGAGCTGTCATTTGATTGAAGTATACACCTCGGTGAGAGTCCTAGAAGTTTCAGTCAATTCCATACCTTTCTCGAATAAGACAGGTCAGAAACAAAAAGGAACCAATTCAAGAAGGAACTAAAATTGTTACTTGTTAGAGTAATTCCAAACTCGCTTCGCTCCTGCAACGGAAGAGAATGATACCAGCATCGCTACCAGCTGCGCGTCGACTCACGATAGGACACCTCAGCAGAAACTTGTTTCTTTTATCTTTGATCAGGCTGCTTTATTTACCAAGACCAACCAACCTATATTCATCCATTTGTTTCTATCCATTTGAAGCCATTAGTTTGAGCAGCGTTTGCCATCTTTGCTCTACGCATTGGCTTAAATGGTAGCGCTACATGTAATTGAAACGAAAAATGCTGATCCCTACCACTCTTCCTAATGGTACCAAAATAGGCTCTTTACCGTACCATCGGTACTCAATTGGTTTATCGTTCCGAGATCCAACCGCGACGGAGAAAGAGTCGATGATTGCGATACAGGTACTGTGACTAGGATTCTAATGAAGATGCTGGGGAGAAACTTTCTCTGCTAACCGATGCAATACTGTGGCAATGATGATCAGTATGACCGAGTAGATGGAGGTAAACGTCATAAATATGTCACGTGCAAAATCAGGGTCAGCGTGTGGGGTGAATCGTTCATTCTATCTATCCAATCAACCAGAGGAAAAGAATAATGGAAAACGATGAGAGTTTTATGCCAACATAAACATAACAATGCCACTGGTACAATATCGATTGTCTGTCGCTTCGAAGACCAACTTCGTCCTATGTCGGAAAAAGTTTTTCCTCAACATGCAGGCACCGTGGTAAAAAAAGGCGTCGGCGGAAATGACTCTTAAGGGATTGTTCTTTCATTCGCTTATGGGACATTGATTGGATCGTGACACAATACATGACAAGCGTGAAAGTTTTTCTTTGGAGCTAATCAAACACAGGGCCTACCACACCAGTAGGCCGTCCACACCAAACACAGGGCCTTTTCGATACGCTCAGGGAAGACACTTCATCAAACGTTTGGCCACCGTTGAAAATAATAGTTAATATACAGAAGCCTGGTGCTGTTTCAGGTGACGTTTTTCACCCGCAAAAGTTTATGCTTCTTTTACTCAGGCCAGCAATTTGTTTTTCGTTTCATTAGGTAAAAGCGCATTCCCACGAGTTTTGTTTTATTGCCGGACTATTTGTGATAAAAGAACTGCACTCCGAGAAACATTCTTTACAGTCTTCCTAGAAATCCAAACAGAAAAAAACCAACCCAAAGGATTTGTTTGGCGCTGTACGGCACGGAACAGTAAAAGGAAAAACTGCTTACACACAACTTAAAAAGAAAACGAGATGAAATATTTTCACATCAATCCGTCTGGCAATGCGGAGCAAAAAATTCTTCTACTCCTACAATCGCCGATATTTATGAGGAAACGTTGGGTGCTATTAAATTTCTGGATTAAGTCGAAGGAAAACGATGCCTCATTATAGTGAATCGAAGCTGTAATCGAAAAACTTATCATGTCAGCTTTGAGTTTTCAACTACACCGGATTAATTTGTGTTCCTGGTGCGAAGCCTTTCGTGGGCTCAACTACCCTCCAATTTAATTTTTGATTTTCATGCCATTTTTATTTGTTCCTAAATGTGTCATATCTAAAGCTGTAATGGCCAATTTTTTGAGTAAATCGATTGAAAATTGTGTACGGTCTTGGCAATGAAAACCGGTAAAACTGCTGGGAAGAACGAGATCCCGGTTGAACTTCTCAAACACAGTAGTGAGCAGCTGCACCAAATAATCCACCGCATTATACTAAGAATAAGGGGGGACGAAGAACTGCCTGTTGGCTGGATGGACTCATTTACCTCCTCTACAAGAAACTGAACTAGTCGTACAAAATACTGTCGCGTATCCTGGTTAGCAGACTGAGACCGAGGATGCAAGAGAGATCCGCCGTGAAGTGTTTCGAGCTGCGAAATTGGCCCTTAACAAGGCCATTAAAAGCAGCAAGAGAGCGTGTTTCGACAACCTGTGTGAGAGTGCCAACGCGAATCCGTGGGGTGACGCCTACAGAAACGTGATGGCCAAGACCAAAGGGGGCTCCTCACCCCCAGAACGGTCACCGGACCGGTTGGCGACGATTATCGAAGTACTCTTCCCGGCTCGAGTCACAAGCCCTAGGCCACCTGCGCCACGAGAAAGCGTGGGCGCGGCCGAAATGGTGGCTCCGGTGACGAACGCAGAACTACTCGCAGTGGCTGATTCCCTAGCAATGAACAAAACTCGAGGGCTGGATGAAGTTTCAAATAGCGCTCTCAAGGCAGCGATCATAGCGAACCCGAACATGTTCAGGCTAGCTATGCAGAGATGCCTTGATGAGTGCCGCTTCTCCGATAGATGGTAGGTAGGTAGAAATTGGTGCTGTTGCCGAAGTCCGGGAAGCCGCCAGGCGACCCATCGGCGCACAGACCAATCTGTCTGATCGACACAACTGGCAAATTGCTTGAGAGGATCATCCTCAACAGGCTAACCCCGTACTCAGAAGGTACGGACGGCCTGTCAAGCAATCAGTTTGGTTTTCGAAAGGGTAAGTCCACGGTGGACGCTATCAACTCAGTGATAAAGACTGCCGAGATAGCGACTCAACGGAAATGGCGAGGCATTAGATACTGTGCGTTAGTGACACTTGACGTGAAGAACGCATTCAACAGCGCAAGCTGGGATGCCATCGCGCTCTCGTTACACCGGCTTAGCCTACCGGTGGGTCTGTACCGGATCCTGAAAAGTTACCTCCAGAACCGCGTACTGCTATACGAGACCGATGCCGGTCAGAAAAGGGTTCCTATTACCGCCGGTCAAGATCGTCGTAACGACGTAACCTTGGAGGTCTATGGGGAGTCAATCCCTGGGTAGAACTAACCGCAGAACACGCAATCAACACGGTTGAGGAATGGATGAGCCCGAGAGGCCTGGAACTCGCTCAGCATAAGACGGAGGTAGTTATCGTCAACAACCGCAAGTCGGCACAACATGCAGTTATCCATGTGGGAGAAGTCGTGATCACCTCACAGCGGAGTCTGAAGTCTTTCGGAGTCATTATAGACGACAAGCTGACCTTCGGCTGTCATGTCGACTATACGTGCAAGAGAGCTTTGACGGCTGTTGCGGCATTATCGAGGATGATGTCCAACAGCTCAAAGGTGTGCGCCAGTAGACGTAGGTTAGCGGCGGGCGTTGCCGTATCTATACTCAGATACGGAGGCCCGTCATGGTCAAGAGCACTGAGGGTAACCAGTTACCTGCAGAAACTGGAGAGCACCTACCGCGTGATGTACCTCAGAGTGATATCTGCCTACTGCACGGTATCACACGATGCATCCTGCGTGATAGCGAGCATGATGCCAGTCGGGCTGGTCATCCGGGAAGATGAGGAGTGCTTTGAGCTACGTGGCAATATAGGAGCCCGCGAGCGCACCAGGGTGGCCTCGGTCGCCAGATGGCAGCGTGAGTGGGATAATTCCTCGAAAGGTAGGTGGACCCACCGGCTGATACCTAACATATCGAGCTGGGTGGGTATACCCCATGGGGAAGTTCACTTCCATCTGACACAATTCCTGTCATGCCATGGCTGCTTCCGACAGTACCTCCACAGATTCGGGCACGCGAAGGTCCCCGTCTGCCCTGACTGCCCAGGTGTCGACGAAACTGCCGAACACATATTGTTCGTATGTCCTCGCTTCGTCGTCGAAAGAAGAGCAATGCATGACGTCTGTGGCTGAGACGCAACCCCTGATACCCTTATTCAGCGGATGTGTCAAGCGGTGGAGAAGTGGAACGCAGTCTCGACTGCAACCACCCAGATTGCCTGTAGGCTGCAGGGAATCTGGCGCACCTAGCAACAGACGACGGGCACGACTAACTAGTGATTGGTTAGTTGGATGCCTCGTGGCGTGGCAGAGGAGTGAAAGGGTGAGCATCCAAGTCAGTCTCACACGGTATGTTAAGGGTGAGCACAAAAGTCAGCCTCACCTGGTATGTTAGAGGTGAGCACAAAAGTAAGCCTCACATGGTATGTCAGAAGTGGGGCCTAAGAAAAATGTCCCACATGGGATGCCAGGAGGAGCGACAGGGGTGTAATAGAGTGGTACGATTGAGAGTGAACCAGGTGAGAGGGTGAGCATCCAAGTCAGCCTCACATGGTATGTTAGAGGCGAGCACAAATTTAAGCCAAGCAAGGTACGAAAAAGGTGAGCACACAAGTAAGCCTCGCATGACGTAATAGAAATGAGCACAAAAGTAAGCCTCATGTGGAGTGTTAGAGAGTGAATCAGGGTGTGACTGAGCGAGCACCCAAGTAAGTCTCATACAGAATGTATAAACGAGTGAGCGAGAGAGAGAGAGAGTAAGTACATCAAGTACAGCCATCCCCCAGAAGTAATACCGAGAGGTAGTCCTTGGGGTGAACAATGGCGGTGTCAAATGGAGCTTAGTCGGTATTACCTAGTGGTGTCACCATGAGAGCCTGACACTCCAGTACACCCCGTGTGGTAGCTTGGCATCTACTAATAGCACGTGCACTGGGTTAGTGCGTAAATTGCATTCTCCATTGAAAAAAAAAAGACTGAGACCGCTTGAGGAGTCCTTCGTCGGCGAATACCAGGCTGGTTGTCGTGAGGGCCGATCAACGACGGATCAGATGTTCAGTCTGTGGATGATCCTAGACAAATTCCGGGTGTACAACTTGTAGACTCACCATCCGTTCATTAATTTGAAGGTAGCGTAAGACTCAGTGAAAAGAAATGAGCTGTAGCAGATTGTGTCAGAACATGGCTTTCCGGCGAAACTAATTAGACTGATATGTGCGACGTTGGCTGGTTCACAATCAAGTATTCGGATTGCAGATGAGATCTCAACCTCATTCGTAACCGTAGATGGACAGCAAGCAAGCAAGCACTTTCAAATTTGCTGTTCAATATTGCTCTTGAGGAGGAGGAGGAGAGCTGGCGTGCAAAGGAACGGAACTATAATAACAAGGTCGCGTAAGGAGGTATTGCGAACGATATTGATATAATTGGATTCGATCGTAGAGCGGTGGAAGAGACCTTCGTGCCTTTTAAGAGGGAGACATCGAGGATAGGCTCAGTGATCAACTCAGCCAAGACAAAGTACATGGTCGCAGGTAAAGACAGAGGCAGGTCTAGTGACGTTGCTTTCGAGGTAGCACTTGATGGCGACGTGTTCGAAGTGGTCGAAGAACTCATTTATCTTGGTACACTTGTGACTTGCGACATCGATATTTCCCGTGAAGTTAAAACGCGTATTGCAGCTGCCAATAGGAAACGCATGGTCATCGTGGAGAAAGTTTACGGTAGACCACTTTCGAGACGAAAACGTGACCGTGAGTACAGTTTACCGGATCCTGGCATCCCTGAGCGTGAAGCGGAAGGCCGGTAGCGGCCGTCCTGCGAAGATAATGACGAAGAAGAAGAAGAAGTTAGTGCTGAAAAAGCTGTTCGACAACAAGGACTGAGCAAGTTTGCGTGACGCCGGCCGAAAATCCCATAACTTTGATTCATCGAGCCCTCAAGATGGAAGTCGGAAGAAGACTCGGTCCCCCGAGTACACGGACGAGCAGATAGCAATCGTGAAATCGCAGTGCCGGTGGATGACGAAGAACTACCGCGGGGCGTCGTTAGTGCTGGACGACGAAAGTTACTTTCCGCTCTCAAGGACCTACATTTCAGGAAATGACAGCTACTATTCCAGCGACAAGTCGGACACCTCCCACCAATATGAAATATAAGTTTAAGCATAAATTTGAAGAGGAAGTTAAGCTGTACATCGTCATATCGGACAGAGGGATTTCAAAGCTGTGATTCAAGCCGAGCGGTCTGGACATCGATCAACAAATGTATTAGAAGGAGTGTCTTGATAGAATTCTTCTTCCGTTCTTAAAGGAGCATCATGCGGATGGGAAGTACGTTTTCTGACCGGACAAAGCGTCTTCCCATTACGCCAAGAAGACGCTGGAGTATCTAGAGCAGGAAAAGATACCGTACGTACCGAAAGAAAGGAAACCGACCAATATTTCCCAGCGCCGTCCCATTGAGGATTTTGTACGGCGTACGGTTGACCAGAGCCCGTTATCCAATATTCATTGACTTTTTTTTTGTTGAAGAATAAACATTATGTTTTTAATAAAAAAAAATGCTAAATTCGTTGATTTTCTTTTTGTTTTTTAACTACATGACTAAAAAAATTCTATTTTTTTTTATTGAACACCCGTTATGCGGCCTTCTCTCATTCGTAACGATTGAAAAAGTGCAAAATCAACCTTCAACAGAAGTCTTGAGGTGCAAAAAAACAATGGCCAATTTTCCTATGCTCTCTAATAAAATCACATAGACGTTTTCTAACCAGAACTCGACTTTCTTTCTCATCTTCCATACACCTAATCGGCTTCTACTCAGTAATCAAGCCCGAAGAAATAAATATATGTACCTATCCAATCATAAATCTTGGCTTTGCGAAACATAATTCAATTTCGTGAACCAAAAAAAAAAGAAAACATTCCTGCGCAAAAATCTCCAGCTTACCTAATCGGATTTGGTCGGTGATTGAGTTTCGTCGTCCAGCAAGAGACGAACGAGAGCAATTGTGAAGCACTGCCGACGACGACAACGACGACGGGATTTGTTGGAAAAACCAATTTGATTTTGGCTGTATATGTTCGTCTGTAGTCTAGGTAGGTATCTACACGTAGCTACGAAAGTTTTCAATTATCCAGTGGGGGTGGAAAATGTTGCCTAGTTGGTTCAATTCCGCTCATTCATGATTCATTTATATGGGCTAGCTTATAAAACATCTATCCATTTTTTCGGTAAAAACAGGAAAGATTCATTTCGCCCGGGGGGCTACTGATTTAACAAATACACGCCTTTATTAATAGCTTTTTCTCCACCAATCCGATTAATCTTTCAACGCTTTCCACGGATTGTCGGGGCCGACCTGGAAAAAACAGTAGAAATCCCACAAGGAACGATAAGCCAATCGGATTCTACATTCACGAATCTTCGGCACGCAGTGCATACAGCAGGTTCGTGCCGGGCCAGGAATGGGGTTATTCGTTCCCCATATCCTTCAAACACTGCGCTGTCACTTCAGGAGGGGAAAAGAGGTGAGCTTGGTTAGCAGAGCCTATTTATACATGGGGTGAGCGTAAGGCAGGTAAGTCAACGGATTACGATAAGCGGTAGGTTTTAGAATCGAATCGGGATCACGGGACCGCCGTCGATTGTTTTCAATTTGAGTAGAGAGGGTTCGATTAGGAAAAAATGCCGTTCTGTTTCCAATTGAAGTCTTGCTATTTTCGTAGAAGGCTACACAATAATAATTAATGGACGTATGACCTGCAGTGTGTCTGGTCTGGTTGAAATTGGAATCAAATCGGAGAATGGCGAGACACAAAAACAGACTCCGATATTCGAAATGTATCCGAAACTAGTGACAGGTATAAATTTGTCGGCCATTTTGAATCGAGTTATTAAATTGCATTGCATCGTATGAGCAACGAAAAGCCATGCTACGTGATGAAGTACCTGCCTTTTCAAAGTTCAACAGGTTATCTACGAGGCGAGAGTGAACTATAACTTTTTGAATTTTGGCATTAATTTGGTACGGAAAATTGTTGCTGAAAAAGAGAAAAATAGCAAAAAGCGAAACCGCGGCCCATTGGTCGGTGTGGTGCTTTGCCAAGCACAGATTCCCCGATAGGTTTTTTCGCTCCTGACTGAAAAGTTTCCTGTTTGATGAGTCCGGAACAAGTTCGGGTCTCGCTATCGGTAGCATTCGGCGAGAGAAGAGGGAAGTTTTAGGGGCGAATGGAAAAATTATTTAATGAGAGGTTTCTATTCTGCCGACACCATCTAATGGAAATGGAGATGAACAAATTTGAAGTTCGGTATGTCGGTGAGGGCTTGTTGTGTGTTTGAGGGTGGCTAAATCAAATCACCGGAAAGTCCAACAAGGCTGAAAGCAAACTTTTCTGTGCTATGTAATGTATCTATTTATTACGGAACCAGACTAAATAAGTTGCTTGGGCTGGGAAGCAATACTAAAGTTGGTCCTTCAACCAGGAGTTGAGAGTCGGTTTGTTAACCGATAATTGGCCAAATTGAAATTGATTCATTAATTATATTGTTATTTGTGACATACTTACTGAATATCTGTATGAATATAAAGAAACAATTTGTTTAGTTGTTGCTTTTGATGTATATATTGGTTAGAGGCT
This sequence comes from Topomyia yanbarensis, assembly GCF_030247195.1. Lineage (NCBI taxonomy): Eukaryota > Metazoa > Arthropoda > Insecta > Diptera > Culicidae > Topomyia > Topomyia yanbarensis. The sequence goes on from NC_080670.1 coordinate 42,717,569, forward strand.
TGCAAAAATAATAATTAAAGTAAGCTCATCATTTAGACAATTTTGACCTCGTCCCTTTTCTATTTCTAGTTTTCGCCAATGGCGCTATGGGAAAATACATCTACCGCATAACGAGTCATTTCCTTCTGATGATTTCAAAAGCGTTGTATCTTATTGTTGCAGAAATCGTCGCTGTTGTGCTATCTTATGACAAACGCCATTTTGGGGTAAACTGAGTTAGATATGCCACATTATTAATTTAAAAATTGTGTACAAAATGGCGTTTTCAGAATTTTGAAATTTTGCTTTGTTACTGAAATATAGCGAAAAAAGTGATGGAAAATTGTCAGTTTTTTGCTTTAAATCACTGTATCTTGGGATTCGCTTAAGGAATGTAGAAGTTTTAGATGTTTTTATATGTAAAAACGCTTTTAATCCACCTAACAGTGTGATGAGACATTTCTTATAACTCTTATCACTCTTCGGATATTATATCGTTTGAGAGCATTTAGAACTTGATGCTTCGCGATGTTTTTGATAACACATACTAAATGGAATAGTGGCAGGACTCAGAGAATCGCTCAAATCAGCATAGGACAACATCAGTGCTAGAAATCTCAAACCAAATCAATGGGAAAGCGAAAAAATGGCCCATAAAATAGACATACCAACGAATTATTGTTAATGCTTTGTTAATAAAATATCTATATTGTGGTGGGAAAACTGATTTTTCCTAAAGGGGTTATATATTGTACTGAAATAAAAAAAAAAACGATTTTTTTTTTTAATCGATCTGAAGTTTATATTTTACTCAAATTTCCAACGCGACTGAGAACTAAGAAATCAACGCTTTTTCTTGAAAAAGGCGATACTAGCAGTGATACCATTCAAAGAAAATCAACGGTGAATATTTCCAGACTTGTTTTTATTTCCTATTTAAGAACTATTGTATTTTTTGCATCCTAGATTGCATGATTCAGTGATCGAAACCCAAAACTTCATAAAGTATTTGAAATTATTAAATTAAAATTTGTTTTTGCTATTGAAATTGACAAAATGATAGTATCGGCCCTTTGCCGATTGTTTACTTTTTCGGTCTCATCTATCAGCATTGAAGTATCGCCCTTACGTTTTTTTACAATAACTACCGTTTTACACCACCGATTTCGTCCGGGTTTTTTTCAATAGAGATCATTGTTACTATTTACAGCTGGTATCAGTTTGATAATCCTAAAAAATACGAAAATAACAGTTTCGCCTCTAAACTGCTAGCAAAAAAAGTATCGCCCTGTTTGTTTGCATGGAGCGTGGAGAGCGAAACTTTAAATAAACAAACAAAAATACAGTTTCGCCTGTTGTACTTTTTGCTGTAGTTTAAGAAAGCAATATCGTAGAATCTAAATTTTTAGGTTAATTTGTTGCGTTTCAAAGCCCTCATTCGCATGTAAGAAAAAAGCCCTATGTTTACATTTGTAAGTATCGCCCTTTTCACAAAAAAGCGTTGAAATGAAATCGCAGCTCCTGATATCACGCTATCTCTGAAGTGCATGCGTGCATAGTTCCAAATTTTATTTCGACATCGACTTTTTCTAAAGGTGACTTCCCAGTAGTATCCTTGATTTGATTTATTATCGCTAATCCTAATGCAAAAGAACAAATAAAAACCTCACGAAAACGAACCGTTTGGGAAAATCATCATCATAACTGGAATTTTCATTTTCACGAAACTTTTCGATAACCTTCCGTCACTTGGTGCACAGTAGGGTGACAGGAAAAAAATGACCCCTATCGGCCCACCTCTGCGTCGATTCCTAGTCCCACCAGGAGTACTTGCACCAAATTTGAAGCAAATCGGACAAGTCTAACTACCGGACCAACGGACCTGAAGTTTGTATGGGAATTTTCAATAATTTACAAGGAGAAAACCCACCAGCACGCATTTTCGCCGCTAGGTGGCACTGTATGCATCGTATTAATAAGAAATGAAAATGAAAATAAAAAGGATAATTGAATTGTCTACAACTTAGTCGAAGACTGCAAGTAAATCCGACTTTGTTAAAAGAAGTTATTAAACTTTTAACGAAGTGATGTCTTAGTCAGTTTTGCATGGGGCCTGATAGTGCATGGTTGTGTATCAGTACTCGATTCACACGAACTAAACATTTTTGTGAAATAATCGTTAGGTTTAGCTCAATGGTATGTTCAGAAGAATTATAGTAAATAACACGAGTCATGCTTTGATTAGAAAATTTTAGTTCCACCTGTTACCGCATAGAGGGCGCCAACACTAACTTTTCAACGGAGAGAGATAGAAATTTGGTGTCTTCTACAAAGTTATAGAACAGGCATTTTTCAGTATTTCTTCTGAACATCTATCTCTCTTCTATCTTCTACATCTACTCTATCTCTCTTCTATGAAAAGTTAGTAGTGGCGCCCTCTATGCGGTCACAGGTGGAACTAAATTTTTCTAACCAAAACATAACTCGTATTATTTACTATAATTCTTGTAAACATACTATTCCGCTAAATCTAACCATTATTTCACATAAATATATATAGTTCGCGGGACTCGAGTACTGATACACAACCATGCACTGCTAGGCCCCATGCAAAACTGACTCAGACATCACATCGTTAAAAGTTTAATAACTTCTTTTAACATAGCCGGATTTACTAGCAGTCTTCAACTAAGTTGTAGATAATTAAAATATCTTTCTTATTTTCACTTACAGTGATAATACGATGTATACAGTGCCCCCTAGCGGCGAAAATACGATCTAGTGAGTTTTCTTCATGTAAATTGTTGAAAAATCCAATATAAACTTCAGGCACGTTGGTCCGGTAGTTAGACTTGTCCGATTTGCTTCAAATTTGGTACAAGTACTCCTAGTGGGACTAGGAATCGACTCAGGGGTGGGCCGATTGAGTTTTCAAAAATTCATCATTTTTCTGGGCAGCCTAGTGCACAGTGCTCTAAAAATCTAACGAAATCGTCTTAGGGCACCAGCGGGTCTGTAAAGAATACAAAATATTAATTTCTATTCCATAATTTTCAGTTCAGCAATTCGAGAGATCGTGCTTACCGCAAGCCACGAAAAATAGACTACGTTGTGAAGCGATGGTCACTCTTTATTAAAAAATCACGGTTGAATAAAAAATAAAACTATTAAAAAATTTCAAATAGTTTATAATTTTCACAAACTTATTAGGAAAAATTGTTTAATAAGATTTCGTAATATTGTGTAGGAAAAAAGCTGAAAATTTGAAAATAAATCTGAGGATTATGATTGATTACAGAACTCTGGAATTTTCTATTGGAATGTTTTCAGGCAGGAATTTGATATTGATGCTATTAGACAACTGTGAAATCAAGACCAATAGATCAGTTACATATCGGGACCCCATTCCGACAATTTATCAAAAGTCCTCATGATGTTTACAACAACAGGTTATCAATCTACGGATCAGATAATTGTTATTGTAATATTGAATTAAATCAGTCTGCATCAATAAATTTCCAACTTCTATCCAATATTTTTTTTTGTGTGGTGGGGGGGTTGTATGGTGTTATACCCCAAAACCGTCTCTTGGCTACGCCGTTGCTTGGAGTTATTTATTTCGCTTTTCATTTTCCGAAAGGTTTCAGATCGATCCGATGGTTATAAGTTAGAAAAATTGCAGTGAGAAGGTTCGCACAAATGAACATTTTTGTACTGATAAGTTATCAAGTTCCTTCCAGACAACTTGGAAGTGTTCGGAGATTATTTCTAGCGGTTGTAGATAGAAAAATGAAATACAAAATTCGATTTATCGAAATAATGTTTGGCTTATTTCAATGGATTATTACTATATTGAACAATAAATAGGCGACGAAGAGTAATCAACAAACAACAAGCCATAACTTTTAAAGTATTCAAAATAGATATTTTAAGTCTTCAGTAAAGTTATTCGCAAAAGTAAGAGCTACAAATTTGCTGAAGACATCATTTCGATATAATCACTTCCAAGAAAATTTGTGAAAATATCTCACTCATAGGGGGATTAATCAGCAAAAGCACAATACCAAAAGAAAGGGCATATTGCCTCCATTAAATTCTCCGAAGATACAATTGACCTAAAATAATCCGTTTTGGCGTTAATAATAGATTACATGTTTTTGGTCATATTTCTGGCAATGGGAAATGATAAAAATCTTTCGTCCGCATTTAATGTTAAATATCTCTTTTGATAATAGTCCGATTTCAACATTCTATAGCTTGTTCGAAAGGTATTCGTTGAAGCTGTCTAAAAACATATAAATTGGTAATCTATATTGTCAATTCCGGCAGATAATTTAAAAAAACTGCAAAAAACGCCATTTTTACGCATTCAAACATTTATATCTTAAAAACTAAACATCAGAATCAAAAACAAATTAATAGCGTTCATACTGTTTTTTAGTTCTTTCATTTAAAATTGGTTTGGATAAGATCGGTTCAGCCATTGCTGAGAAACACGAATGAGAATTTGTCCGTTACATACACACACACACACACAGACACACACACACACACACAGACATTGTCCCAAATCGTCGAGCTGAGTCGATTGGTATATAAGACTCGGCCCTCCGGGCCTCGGAAAAAATCTTGAAAGTTTGAGCGAATTCTATACATTTCTTTTATAAGAAATGTAAAACGTGTTTAATCCACCTAACAGTGTGATGAGACATTTCTTATAACTCTTATCACTCTTCGGATATTATATCGTTTGAGAGCATTTAGAACTTGATGCTTCGCGATGTTTTTGATAACACATACTACATGGGATAGTGGCAGGACTCAGAGAATCGCTCAAATCAGCATAGGACAACATTAGTGCTAGAAATCTCAAACCAAATCAATGGGAAAGCGAAAAAATGGCCAAATAAATAGACATACCAACGAATTAAATGCTCTGTTAATAAAATATCTATATTGTGGTGGGAAAACTGAATTTTCCTAAAGGGGTTATATATTGTACTGAAACAAAAAAAAACAATTTTTTTTGAATCGATTTGAAGTTTATATTTTACTCAAATTTCCAACGCGACTGAGAACTAAGAAATCAACGCTTTTTCTTGAAAAGGGCGATACTAGCAGTGATACCATTCAAAGAAAATCAACGGTGAATATTTCCAGACTTGGTTTTATTTCCTATTTAAGAACTATTGTGTTTTTTTACATCCTAGATTGCATGATTCAGTGATCGAAACCCAAAACTTCATAAAGTATTTGAAATTATTAAATTAAAATTTGTTTTTGCTACTGAAATTGACAAAATAATAGTATCGCCCTTTTGGTGATTGTTTACTTTTTCGGTCCCAACTTTCAGCATTGAAGTATCTCCCTTACGTTTTTTTACAATAACTACCGTTCTACACCACCGATTTTGTCCGTGTTTTTTTAATAGCGATCATTGTTACTATTTACAGCTGGTATCAGCTTAATAATCCTAAAAAATACGAAAATAACAGTTTCGCCTCTAAACTGCTAGCAAAAAAAAGTATCGCCCTGTTTGTTTGCATGGAGCGTGGAGGGCGAAACTTTAAATAAACAAACAAAAATACAGTTTCGCCCGTTGTATTTTTTGCTGCAGTTTAAGAAAGCAATATCGTAGAATCAAAATTTTTAGGTTAATTTGTTGCGTTTCAAAACTCTCATTCGCATGTATGAAAAAAGCCCTATGTTTACATTTGTAAGTATCGCCCTATTCACAAAAAAGCGTTGAAATGAAATCGCAGCTCCTGATATCACGCTATCTCTGAAGTGCAAAATATCTCTCACACGAAGAATCTTATCTTTACAGAAGAAAGAACATTTGTTTACATAGTTTCAAATTTTACTTCGACATCGACTTTTTATTATCGCTAATCCTAATGCCAAAGAACAAATAAAAACCTCACGAAAACGAACCGTTTGGGAAAATCATCATCATTACTGGAATTTTCATTTTCACGAAACTTTTCGATAACCTCCGTCACTTGCGTTACTGCACTGGGTGCACAGTGCTCTGAAAATCTAGCGAAATCGTCTTAGGGCACCAGTGGGTCTGTAAAGAATGCTAAAAATTAATTTCTATTCCATAATTTTCAGTTCAGCTCACCGCAAGCCATGAAAAATAGACGTTGTGAAGCGATGGTCACTATTTATTAAAAAATCACGGTTAAATAAAAAATAAAACTATTAAAAAATTTCAAATAGTTTATAATTTTCACAAACTTATTAGGAAAAATTGTTTAATAAGCTTTCGTAATATTGTGTAGGAAAAAATCTGAAAATTTGAAAATAAATGTGAGGATTATGATTGATTACAGAACTCTGGAATTTTCTATTGGAATGTTTTCAGGCAGGAATTTGATATTGATGCTATTAGACAACTGTGAAATCAAGACCAATAGATCAGTTACATATCAGGACCCCATTCCGACAATTTATCAAAAGTCTTCATGACGTTTACAACAACAGGTTATCAATCTACAGATCAGATAATTGTTATTGTAATATTGAATTAAATCAGTCTGCATCAATAAATTTTCAACTTCAATCCAATATTTTTTTTTGGGTGTGGTGGGGGGGGGGGGGGAGGGTTGTATGGTGTACCCCAAAACCTTCTCTTGGCTACGCCGTTGCTTGGAGTTATTTATTTCGCTTTTCATTTCCCGATATGTTTCAGATCGATCCGATAGTTATAAGTTAGAAATATTGCAGTCAGAAGGTTCGCACAAATGAACATTTTAGTACTGATAAGTTATCAAGTTCCTTCCAGACAACTTGGAAGTGTTCGGTGATTATTTCTAGCGGTTGTAGATAGTAAAATAAATACAAAATTCGTTTTATCGAAATAATGTTTGGCTTATTTCAATGGATTATTACTATACTGAACAATAAATAGGCGACAAAGAGTAATCCACAAACAACAAGCCATAACTTTTAAAGTATTCAAAATAGATATTTGAAGTCTTCAGTAAAGTTATTCGCAAAAGTAAGTGCTACAAATTTGCTGAAGGCATCATTTCGATATAATCACTTCCAAGAAAATTTGTGAAAATATCTCACTCATAGGGGGATTAATCAGCAAAAGCACAATACCAAAAGAAAGGGCATATTACCTCCATTAAATTCTCCGAAGATACTATTGACCTAAAATAAGCCGTTTTGGCGTTAATAATAGATTACATGTTTTTGGTAATATTTCTGGCAATAGGAAATGATAAAAATCTATCGTCCGCATTTAATGTTAAATATCTCTTTTGATAATAGTCCGATTTCAACCATCTATAGCTTGTTCGAAAGGTATTCGTTAAAGCTGTCTAAAAACATATAAATTGTTTATCTATGTTGTCAATTTCGGCAGATAATTTAAAAAAACTGCGAAAAACGCCATTTTTACGCATTCAAACATTCATATCTTAAAAACTAAACATCAGAATCAAAAACAAATTAATAGCGTTCATACTGTTTTTTAGTTCTTTCATTTAAAATTGGTTTGGATAAGATCGGTTCAGCCATTGCTGAGAAACACGAATGAGAATTTGTCCGTTACATACACACACACACACACACACAGACACACACACACACACAGACATTGTCCCAAATCGTCGAGCTGAGTCGATTGGTATATAAGACTCGGCCCTCCGGGCCTCGGAAAAAATCTTGAAAGTTTGAGCGAATTCTATACATTTCTTTTATAAGAAATGTAATAAGAAATGTAAAATGTCTGAGGAACACAATGGCATAATAATTTTCAAAAAGAAAAAAACAATTATTACGACGAATATGCAGTTTTACTTTTAAATTGCCAATATTTCATGTTTGGCAACACTGTAATTAAAAATTACTATTTTTTCTAGATTGCTTGCTCAATTTCCTTCAAAATGTATCTCACCGATTGTTTCTAGGCCGAAGATGTTAATAAAAGTTAATAGTTGATGCTTTTTTTCTGTGGAAAATTTTCCATGCACAATTATGACACGCCATACAAGTTTTGTCATCAATACACGCCTACGACACGTGTGAGTGCGATTTTTGTTTACATTTATAGTGAAAACTTGCAACGTAGTCAACCAAACTTCGTAATATTTGAGAGTTTAATACAGAATTAATAGAAGCATTAATTGTCTTCTTTGAATTGTTTTTACCATTTATAAGTTTCAAGATATTCAATCTCAAACTTTAAAAATCGTTTTTCTCGCAATGTGCTAAATGGCGTTTGTCATAAGATAGCACAACAGCGACGAAATGGGCTTCTGCTCATTATCGGCAGTGATTAAAATGCTCATAACATCATTTGGGGCAGCTCAGACAACAATCTGGGAGGCTCTGCACTGATGGAGTACATAAATAGTTCAAATCTCCATGTTCTGAATGTAGGAAACCGACAAACTTTTGCGAAATTTAGGAGAGAGGAGGTGTTAGACATAACGCTTTGCTCTGAAAGAGTTTCGCATAAGCTGTGAAATTGGCAAGCTCCAAATTAAACTGAACTGTTTCTACAAACTGCGACCTCTTATTGGAAAACCTGGCGACTAAATTTAATGAATAAATGAGTTGAGCTTGAAAGAATAAAGAAGGATATGAGAAGAGCTTGGTATCGGTGTCAGCGTGATGACTCCAGGTCTTTCAGGTCAGCTCGTAGTGCATATAAGAAATGTCTTAGATCTGCAGAGCGGGCCGACTGGCAAAACTTATGCACTAATGTCTCGAGTCTGAATGAGGCTAGCAGGTTAAATAAAATTCTCTCAAAATCAATATCCTTAAAACCAGAGATGGTGTGACGGGCGAAAAAGATGCTTTTAATTGTCTCTTCGACACACACACTTTCCAGATTGTGCCGATCCGGAGGTGAACCATGTTCAAGGATCTCATTCTGGTGATTCCGATTCGTGGGCGTTATCACGCACATTGGTTACAACTGAATCGGACAAGGGGCTGTTGACAGCTTTGCTACATACAAATAACCTGGAAAAGATGAAAGTTTTCCAGTGCTGATACAAAAGGTATTTGACGTTCTCAAACATGTCTTGAAAGAGATTATGCTTACCAGTCTTTCTATCGGTTATATTCCGAAAGTATGGCAAGAAATAACTGTTAGATTTATTCCCAAAGGGGTGGAGGCGCTCAAGCTATGAAGCAGCCAAGAGTTTTATGCCTAGCAGCTTTGGAACGGATAATCGTTCTTCACGTTAGGAACGTCAGTTTAGTTGAATATCCGAAATATTCTACCCGACAGTGAATTCCGGCGGTGGATTTCTCCCGACACCGAAGCTCGCTTTCATGAGCGATTTAGCTCCTCGTTTCGTTGCGATCTACTCGATCTAGTCCCCGGTTGTCTGTCCAGGTCGGTAGGCGCTTTGGTGTCCAGCGATTGCGGGTGGAGCGTAGCTTCCAGTTCACTGACACCCCGGTTGATCTAGCCTACTCATGACCTACTCGGTGGAGTTCGGTTCGGAGAATCCATGTGGAGTGGTATGGTACATCGGCGCTTCGAAGGTGCATCTATGCGAACTACTCGAGCTAGTTCCCGACAGCGGATCTAGCGTATTTCACTACGAGCGGTAAGGTGCACTTATTCGAACTGTCATTAGCACGTTGATCTCTTCTCTATTCCCTCTTCAGTTCCATTAGGATCTACGTGACTACTTTACTCACGGTATTCCACGTCCTTTCTTCCTTCTTTAAACATCTCTTTTACGGCATTCGCCGCACTTAGAGCCGACTATTAGCTTCACATTTCCTCGAATTTGAGGCTATCGAACACCACTTGCTCCGGCGTTTCCTCCACACCATCGCTCTCCAGGCAGTGGATACGTGACCGATGCGAAGAAGATACTTCCTGAAGCAACCGTGACTGATTCCCTTTTCGCTCGTAACTGGTCTGTGCGCATGCATATTGCTTGTGCTAGTCTCTAGCGGATGCCACTCGTTTACTGTACTCACTTCGATGTACATAGCATTCTGCCGAAAATTCAACGGCATCTCACTGCGCCGCTTGAAACCGGTAACTCAATTTGCCTTTACTCCAGCGCATTCGTCATTGCAGCCCGATGTTGGTTGTCAACCTGGATATTCCCTCCTCTACGGTCAAACCGGTACGATGCCGAGGTAGGTCTTGCGTTTCGAGATAGAGCATGACTTCCGGTACGCTGACACCCCAGCGATTGGAAATCCAGTACTTCATCTCACACCACACATCTAGTCCCCAGCGATGGACTTAGATTACTCCAACCGATTCTTCTAAGCCCGGGTGCCGTGGTTGGTCCGGCAATTCCGTTGGAGCATGGTGCCCGGTTCACTGGTGCCTGAAGACCAGAACCCAATGTAACGTCGCGTACTACTATCTGAGATGAATCTAGTCTTCTTCGACGAAGAGTTCCTCGGCGACGGAATTTCTCCCGAACACGATTTGTTGTTTAACGGCGGCACTACTTTGTTGATCTCTTCGCCAGTTCTTCTACAGCTCGGAGAGTTTACGCGTCACTACTCTGTTGACAGCTTTCCATGTATACTCGTCGTCTCTTCGACGATATTGTCGATTGTCACACCGGGTATACCCCTTTGAACTACTTCGAACCTAAGACATTCAAAGACTACGTGTTCCGGTGTTTATCGTACATTTCCACACTCCGAGCAAAGGGATGACGAAACCTGTCCAAACCAATGCAGGTACTTTCAGAAGCATCTGTGCCCGAACAAAAACTGCCTCTTCATGCTTCCTATGCACCCATGGTAACATATTTAGGATGAAACGGTGGGTCCACCTTCCTTTCTCCGCGTTATCCAACTCTTGCTGCCACTTAGCCAACGAGTCCCTAAGGACCAGTCTCCTTGCATTACGGGCATTTCTCCACTGGTAGCATTTCACGTCCTCAACCAGAGTGATGCAGATGGGGATCATCCCGGAAATTACGCATACCGCCTCCGATATCGTTAATAGGTTTAGGTGAAACGTGCTTGTCAACTTCGTTCGGTTCCTCTTTGAGCTCAGCGCAGCAGCCCAGGCCGGTACGCCATATCTCAGTATTGAGTACGAGACGCAAGGAGACATCTTGTGCTGCCTCTTGCTCCTCCGTGATTCGGCGTTAGTTGTCCTCGCAGCCTTCTCACATACATAGTCGACATGGCTGTTGTAATTTAACCTATCGTCGACCTTCGCACCCAGGTGCTTCAGCGCATGTATCGATGGAATTGAGTGCCCACCGGCGCTGATCACGACATGTTAGATGTTTTGAAGTTGCTGAGCAGCACTACCTCCGTCTTGTGGTGAGCAAGTTGACCTCAGTTATCCAGGTTTCCACGATGTCTATTTCTCTACCTGCAAGAGTCTCGCCTGTTATCGTCAGGACATCATCTGCAAAGCCGACGATCTCAACTCCCCTGGGCAGATCCAGTTTCAACACTCCGTTGTGCATTATATTTCAGAGCGTTGGGCCGAGTATGGAGCTCTGAGGTACTCTCGCTGTGACCCTAATCGTCCTCTGCTCCATGTTCGTTTCGTAGACCAATACTCGGTTCTTGAAGTAATTTTTCAGAACCTTGCTCAGATAGTCCGGAATCCGCATTCTGTGCAATGCTACGGCGATCGCTCACAGCTAGCATTGTTAAACGCGTTCTTCACATCTACCGTTACCATGGCGCAGTAGCAATTGCCCCTTCTCTTTTGCTTCGATGGTTTCATCGCCCTCGCTATGACTGTGCGGATGGCGTCCACCATAGATATCTCTTTGCGGAACCCGAACTGCCTCGGCGATAGTCCGTTCGCACTTTCAGCGTGGGTCGTCAACCTGTTGAGGGTGACCCTTTCCAGAAGTTTACCAAGACTATCCAGTAGGCATATAGGCCGATACGATGCTGCATCTCCTGGTGGTTTCTCTGGTTTTGGCAGCAACACCAGCTTCTGGATTTCTATCTATTCGGGACGTAGCCATCGTCCAGGCACTTCTGTAGGACTATACTGAACATGTCCGGAAGCGCCATGATAGCAGTCTTCAGTGCCACGTTGGAGATACCATCCGGTCCAGGAGCTTTCCTCGCTTTTAGTTGCTCGGCTCCGTTTCCCTCGACATTGTTACATCACATGCCCTAGCTACTGTTTCTGACAGCTCATCGGCACTTGGAATTGGAGTGACGCTGTCAGCACGAAGTGCTTACTCAAATTTCCTTGTCGAAGTCGTTTATTTTCCCCTTTCGTTCGCCAGTCACCACTCTCAGTGTTACCGTACAATTTCACCGACCAACGGTATAGTGGATTGCTTAGTGGTCAATCCATGTTATCCATCAGTGACACGCTGTAGAATGTTTTGTCGATGATGGATTCCTTGCCATCTTTACGGAATATGCTAGCGGAACCTTCGTTGCACAGCCTTACGTCCAGCTTTGCCAGTGCTTCGAACTTCGACATCTCATATGAGGTCCACGTAGGGGATCGTCAGATGTGAGATGTAGGTGGTCCCATAGTACCTCAAGGTACAACATCAATATTCCATGTATCCGGGAAATTGCCTTTGTCCAGGCATTTCTATAGCACTGTCCTGAACATGCTAGGAAACGCGAGGATTGCGGTCTTCAGTACGACTGTCAGGAACTCTTTGTTGTAGACCCACCAGCTGTATATGGTGTAGGCGGTCATGCGGTTGGGTTGTGCTTCGGAAATAGACCCTTCACGATAATCTTTAGTTTATCAGCGCACATTTTAGCTGGTGTCGTGGTACCTTTGATCTTGACCAATGCAACACAGTAATCATTGCCCTAGATGTTGGCGTCTGCTTCACTGCACAGGTTCTTGTAACATGTAGACTTGCTATCTCATGATTAAAAGCGGTACTGGCCCCCCGGAATGTCGCCTTACGCCCTTCTCTGACTGCTTCAGATTTTTCTCTCTGAATGCGCCTTCTGGCTTTTAGGTAAGCAGTTGGACACCAAAACATTCAATTTCTTCGGCTTTGTTATGTCATACCCCCTGGTTTGCGTTTCGGCATTCAGAATTGGAGTGATGCTGTCAGTCCTTGACATTGTCGAAATCTGTTTTTTTCCACTTTGGCTCACCAGTCCTTGCGTTACAGTTTTGCCGACCAGTGGATCGCCTATTGGCCATTCGCCAATTCATGTTATCCATCAGCGACGGACTGCCTAATCCTATGTCGATGATAGATCCCCAACCGTCTCTACGTAATGTGCTAGCGGAAACTTCGTTGCACAGCCTTATATCCAGCTTCCAGTTTCCAACAAGCTGTAACCTCTTGCGTTGGTTGGTCAGCCTGCTACCCCACTCCACGGCCCAAGCGTAAAATTCTCCTCCTATAACAACCGGTGTTCATCCGACTAACGAGTCGGTTAGGGCGTCCAGCATCCGATTGTACTGTTCTTGTGTCCATCTTGAGGGGGCATAATATATCTCCATACGAATACACCGTTTATCTTGGCGAGTACGAAGCCTGCGTGTCTATTATCCTGCACCTCGTGGACAGGAAAACAACTACCACTTAGATTGCCGCTATCCCTGCGCTCTCAACTACCCAGTTACCCAGATTAAGCTAAATTATCTACTAAGTTGTAGGTCTGTCTCTTCTTTTCATACGCTGGGTGCTTGAAGTCGACGGAGTGTGGTCGTTTACCTACTCCGGTTTGCAAATCATGCACATTGGTTGCTTCGTGCTGTCTATAGCAACGTGTCCCTTCCTCTGCATTTTCTACAGAATGCAGACCTATTCAGACACTTGGAACTGTAAGGGCCCACCTGATGTCCGAATTCCAAGCACCTGAAACACCCATTCATCCGCTCGATAACTCGCGAAGCGACTCTTAGCGAACACTTCGACCATCCAATTTTAATCTACCTGGTCTCCGCCAGTTTGGTCCACCGGTTGTCGAATGTCACTGCCGATTGAGAGCCTCTATACGACTTCCTAGCCGGCGTCTTCGCCGGTATATTTAGGTTGTACTGCTTGATCAGTGCATCCATCAGTTTTAATTTAGGTCGTGATTTCGTCCAGACATTAGCATTCGATTACAACCTCCTATGATAAAGCTTGTTGCCCAAAGATTTAGCAACGAGTACGTAGTTGGTAGAGCTATTGACGGAAGGTGCGGATCAGCTCGAAGAGCATCTCGTCTATCTACCGTCGTTTTCTCCCAGCTTCTTCAGCTCCGGATCCTCTCTCACTCTCTTGAAAAGAACCACGTATAAAGTTTAATCGTTCGCTTTGACGACCAGTACATAGCCTTTACACCTCTCCCGAGGAGGCTGGCGTTTTTCATTCATATCCTGTTCTTCTTTGCCCACTGTTTTTTCATCGTCACCTGATGGCTTTCGATGATTAACCATTACTCCAGGTAGCTCTTCTGTTTGTTTGTGTCCTCCTGTTCCCCCGACGTGTTTCTCACTGTTTTCTTCGTGTGAGTATCTCCAGTGTCTCCTCGGTTTCTGCTGTTCGGTGTGTTCTTCGGCTTCCTTAAGAGATTTGTCGGTTGATTCAGCTCTCATCAAAAGCACCTTCTGCTCACGCTTGGTAGCTGTTCGACGTTGAAAAAATCTGTACCTGGCCACACTGCTCCAGCGCAATGCAATCCGACTTATTTCAATAACATCAGTTCTACGGTTTATATTTGTAGCTATTAGTGCTCAAATGAAAGGTAATAGTCCTAGTTATTAGTCTTATTTGATTGTTTTGTAGCAATATATTGCCTAAATCAAAAGTCTTCAGTTGTTGTTTATAAACAGCGTGGGCGTTTAGTGGTTAATATATGTTTAAGACGACACAAGTCAAAACCTAAGCTACAAAGCAGTCAGTGTCAAATTCAGTCCCAAATTTTCCCCGGTAGAACCTGTTATTCAAACAATCTGATTTAATATTCCCTAAGTTTTCCGATGACATGCTGACACGGCTGTGGTGAATTCGCAAATAAATCGCATTTTCCTCGAAACACGATCGGCTCACTCACTATATCAGGCAGCAGGGCGCGGTGGGGGGTTGAAAATGCGCGTCCGCGGTTGCAGATTCCACGCAAAGGTAGCTCCTAGCAGGAACTTTACGATAAACAAAGGAGAAGAAGGGGAAGGATGCTCGAGAACGTACGTAATGTCTTTGATATCGCGAGTTTCCCGCAGGGTACGACGTGAATGTAATTTATTCAAATCAAGTTACGCAACGCTATTCCCGTCGCCCCCACCGCACTGATAAGAGACTGAAGTCGTAGGAAAGTTTAAATGTGATTAAATTTCCTAGCAAGAGCGCGGGCATCATGCCTCGGTGGTGAGGATACCGTCTGGTGGTTTCATTTTCAGCTGAATCCAATCATCTTTGAACCACTGATCCGTTTCAGCATCGTTTCATTAACGAATAGTGCTCGCTTCTTGGACTGAACTAGACTTTCCATTATTTTTCTCGCTTATCTGGTCGGGTCGAATTAATAAGCATAACAATTGAGTTTGATACACTTTGAACAAGTTTCAAGTTTTTCGATTCTTTCAAATTGTGAAGTTTTTTTGATTGTGGGATCTGTGGATCTATGGTAGTTTACTGCTCAAAATTCGTAACACACCCATCCCGACCACAAGGGTGGATTATTTTGCGGCAGCGCATCGCATCAAACTTTTGGGCGGCGATCAAAGTTACAAAGTTTTCAAATCAATCAGCGATAACTCGACCCAAGAAAATAGTTCACTTTTTGGGAAAACGGCGCGAATGGAAAGTTTATGAAAAGCTCATTAATTATTAAGTTGGAAGGCAGATATAGCGTGAAACCGTGTCGTTGTGAAAGCTTTTAATCCATCATCAATTCTGAAAATAGTTCATAATGACAGATGATTGACGAAGAGAAAATTTCCCGATAAAATTAGTATTGTGCAAATAATAGTGTACGAAGTTTGAGCACAGTTTTGCCCCTAACGGATTGTAGAGTTTGAGAAAGTACAGAACATAGGAAATATCATATACCTATTGCAGTAAGAGTCCAAAAATGCGCAAAAGCGCTGAAAGTTACTGTTATCAATCTCGATTTTGGATTGCGGAGATAATGAAACTGAAGATAGGTGACTTCTGTAAGCCTAAACTTCATTTTCAGAAATTCGGTCGCATAGAACAATATTTAAAGTCAACGTCCGCGGCGTTGGGTTCGGAGCAGAACTTCTACGTAAACTTTACTACTTAATAACAATATGTTCGTTGTTCTCGTGAACTTATGCACTAGATCGAGAGACCAGTTGTCGTTCACTTTGCTCGAATGTACGTCGACTCGGGTAGAAGTAGAGTCGATTGAAAAAGATAATTGAAGTAAATTCAAAAACATTGCTCAAATACCAAATTTTACATTATTTAAATAGTGTTTATCTCTAACCATTTTAATTGACGGTTTCCTATTGTGACAACAGCAAACATTAAAAGAATACATATTTTATCCTATGAGGAAGAAGGGGGGCGGGTCATTTCGCCGAAGGTCATTTCGCCGAATGCCGTTTCGCCGAAGGTCATTTTGCCGAAAGTCATTTCGCCGAATGGGTCATTTCGTCGAATTAACCATGCCGTAGCAAAAGTAATTTCAATGGTTAAATAATATTAAGGGTATGTCACAGAGGAATGAACACGCTCAGAAGAATGAACGACTCCGCAAAATTAACAATTTTAATACCTACCAATTCAGGATTATATTACTGCTATTGTAGCAAATTTATTTAATTGAATAATCATTCCCGAAATTAAATATAAAGTTCTATTTACGATGTTTACTACAATCAGATGGAGTCCAACGTGGTTGTAAAACTTTTTGCCAAAACATTCTCTAGAAAATATAATACCAAAGAAATTTCCCTAGAAATTATAATTACCACACAAAACTATTCTGCTAACAATTTCAATATCCGGAAATAATTCTTCAGAATGTACCTTTCACCAGAAAATCAACCCCGAAGTATATTGCCCTTGATTAATATTTTAAAATTAAATCACATTTATAAAAAGCATAGATAATAAAAGAAAATTAAAATTAAAAAGTCAGTTTGGCTTTTCCATTTTTCGGTTATTACACTGCCCTTGCATGTGCATGTCGCATGCGGCGAAGCCAGTGTGATGCGGCCCAGCCGCATAACCAAGGACAAGGATCCGAAGCGGCGCAAAGCCGCTGAGGATCCGCAGGACGAGGTGGCCGCCGACCCGCCGTCGGAAGCGGCGGCCTCTCGCAAGCAAACCTGTGATCCACTCGTTTGCCCGGATTACTCAAACATAGGGGTTTTTTTTTAAATTTAAGTCCGACGGAGCGGAGCGATGTCGGACAGCACTTGACTTGAAGCGATGTGGCGTAGCCACATTAGGCGTAACTGTTATTTATTTATTCCATTACAGCGGCAAATATGCAACGAAAAAGCTGTCGTAAATATTCCAAACAAGAATATTTTTAACTTTTTGCAAACTAGGTAATTCATTACGCCACATCGCTTTTATTCGTGTGCTGTCCGCCATCACTCCGCTCCGTCGGACTTGAACTAATTGAAACCACTAAGTTTGAGCAAACCGGGCGACGAGTGAATCAATGCTTTGCGGGTCAGCGGCCACCTCTTTACAACATTTTATCAAATTGTGAATAAAATAACATAAACAACATACAACATAACACTTAGTGATACCATAGTTACCACATTTGCATTTCAGCTATCGTTTCTATATTATTCCTAGCAAGCCATGAAAAGTTCACTAGAAGAAAATTATTTTCGTCCCACGTTCAAAACGAAATAGATCGTATAACATTCTTCACAATGGAAGCCTCACCGGAAATTTTGAAAAGTTCCAGACGAGGCGATATTCTTTACTGGAAAGGCTTTTTGTACTGTTTAAATAAGCACGTAAGTTAAATACGACTTTTTAAATGTCCAAAAGTGTTAAAAATGTTTCGTTACTTAGACGGACGATACTTTCTATTGGGATTGTCGGAACCGAAACAGACGAAATGAAGAACGCAGTAGCTGCACGGCAAGAGTTGTAACGAAGAAACGTGGAACGGCACATGTTGTCATGACAACCGGATCAGATCATTTTCATGCACCGGATCCAATAGAAGTGGAGGTGATTAGACTGCGGATGTCAATAAAACGCCATGCGGCAAGCGATAGTGGTCCACCAGTGAGAATTGCTAGAACTGCCGCAATTGGGTTATCAAACGAAGTCCAACTGCAGGTTTCTTCGAACGCTCAGAGGAAGCTTGTGCAACGAGCGCGGTCAAAAGTGTCTCGAAGTGCTGATTACGAGAACTCGGGAGATTTGATAATACCTGAAGAGTATCAGCGGACCGTCGACGGAGATCAATTTTTCAGGGGAAAAGTCAGTATCGAAGTGGGCCATGCCATATTATTCGCATCAACCGAAGATATAAAAAGACTGCATCAAGCTCGATACTGGATCGCAGATGCAACGTTTGATACTGTCCCCGGGGATTATAGACAACTATTCTCAATTCATTCAAGTATTGCACCAGTACACACGCATACCATTCCAGCAGTTTACGTGTAGATGACCAATAAGACAGAGGAACTTTACAAAAAAGTTCTCGAAAAGCTAACAGCAGTTGCATCTGAGATAGACATTGAGTTAGCTCCAGAAATGATCCTGACAGACTTCGAGAAGGGCATGATCAATGCTTTTCATCACGAATATTCTGATGCTTCGCAAATTGGATGCTTTTTCCACTATAGCCAGAATATTTGGAAACACATCCAAAAGCTTGGTCTGGTTCCAGTGATTTCGACAAACAAAAATGCAGCACTTTTGTTTAAAAAGTTGCGTGCTTTGTTTTTTTTACCATCAGAAGCTATTTCTCGAGCCTTTTCTCTCATCCAGCAGACAGCTCCGACAGATATGGCTCCGCTAATAAAGTATGTAGAAGAAACATACGTTCTAGGCCGCAAAAAACAAGGAAGATCTGGAAAACGAAACCCACCACTTTTTCCACCCCAATTGTGGTCCATTTATGAAAACACAAAAAATGGACTTCCGAGGACAACGAATAATGTTGAATTTTGGCATAACCGCTGGACCGCATTAGTAGGAGGACGACATGATAGCAGTATTCGAATTATAAAGGAGATGCAGTTGGAACAAAAAGCTGCAGCAGGTCGCGCTGTTACTTTTCTGGCTGGAGGCGGTGGTATAATGAAAAAGCACGTTGAACTGAAGAACCAAAAATTGAAAAAAATTGTACTCAACTACCATGAATATGAATTAATGAATTACATCAAAGCTATATCAAATACAATTTAAATTGTATATTCATTAAAAAGATTGTGCAAAATATTATCTCAATATAATATATTGAATCTACGAATTCTCAAATTTCAAATTATTTCTATTATTTTTTTGTTCTTTTTTTGAGATTTTTTTTTAATTTCTATTTATGTTGTTTGGTATACAGTTACCAGCGAACTGGTTGGACCACTACATCACGCCACTACTAACAAATTCGATTTTTTATTTGGGACGATTGATAGTTGTCAAAAACTAACCAAGGAAGATGGTATTAGTGTAGCATGGCATTGAAAACATGTTTGATCATTGTCTTTAATTTTTAAAGGCCGATTGATATGCGGTTTTAACAACAGCAGAATCCAACTAGCGTAGTAGTTCTTTGAAATTGTTATGCCAAGTATGTATATTTTTACTATATGCCTTGTTCATTGTTCAAAATTTGCGTATTGAATCAATATTTGATCGACTCATATTGTTTTTTTGGGTCAAAAGATTGAATTTACCTTTTATTTATAACCATTGAAATTGTTTTTGGTAAAATATCAGTCAATTCAAATTTAAATCGGCGAAATGACCTTCGGCGAAATGACCTTCGGCGAAATGACCTTCGGCGAAACGACCTATTCGGCGAAATGACCTTCGGCGAAATGACCTTCGGCGAAATGACCTTCGGCGAAATGGCTTTCGGCGAAATGACCCAGACCAGTTTATCTCTAACCATTTTAATTGACGGTTTCCTATTGTGACAACAGCAAACATTAAAAGAATACATATTTTATCCTATGACGAAGAAGCTGGCGGTTGTAAAGATTTACTTCATATCAAGATTGAATAAAAAAGTCGATTTAAATTGTACTCAAATATTTAGGCAACCATAAAGTTTCGGGGTATTGTGTTCTAAAAATCTCCTATTCGCCACTTAATTGAAAAATAAAAACAAATCAATCTCTAACTTAAATGAATGGTATGGAAATGTTTTAGGTGGCCTTTAATTAATAGAAATGCTTAGGAAAATTGAAAAAATATGTTTGTGGTTGTAGTCCTCAGCAAGAAAAACTAAACACGTCCCCAACATCTCCGACAAGCGGTTGGTCGTTTTTCGTTAGTTTTTCAACAACCCCTGCTACCCGTCGAAATCCGTTGCTATGTTTTTGCTACTTGCCTTGCTGTGGTACCTAGGGATGTCCGGTCACGATTCGATTAATCGAATAACGGCTATAGTAATCGAATAATTTTTAATTGATTAGCAGTTGATAGCTAATCGAATAATGCCGCGATTGGTACCAGAAAATTACAATGATTTTTTTAAATAACCTTAATTTGATACAGCTCAATATTCTAACTCATTGGAACCGAAGGTTTTTTACATATTTAGAAATCAAATTAACATAAAAAGGAAACTAGTAGATGTACATCCAATCTTGTCTGTGTGTGTGTGTGACGTACCATTGCCATTGCACTTTATCATGTTTTTTTCACGGCGGGTAAACATTTGTTTCCCCATCAACTGCGTCTTAGAAGTCATTCGTTTTCATATGCATATGACAACATTAACATCATGGATACTGCTTTGAGGTGCGTGATCCGATGTTATTACTTGCCTCTTGCCTTTACGGGTCACGATAGTTGGTAATAGTTTGTGTTAAAGGGCGAACACGAAATTATTGCGACACATTCAACAGGGCATAACTTTTTTACCATTGGGTAAAAATCAACCAAATTTTGCACACTTTCTCATTGATGTGTATGGTTTACATGCTGCCAAACTCGAAGTCGTGTTTTTCGATTCAACGAAAATGGAGGTGAACCAACGCGAGTCGAGAGAACAAATTCTTTCCAAACACCTGGAATTTCCTGACCTGTCGCACTGGCGGTTGGAAAAAATGTTGAACATTCACCATTCAACCGTCTCCAGAGTGTTGAAGCGGTTCCAGGATCGGTTGACGTTGGACCACGGCAAAGGAGCTGGAAGAAAACCAGGACCGGAGAACAAAAAGACGGAGGGAAAGGTGAAGCGGATGATTAAAGCAAATCCCAACGTCTCAAGCCGTGATTTGGCTAAAAAGATCGGCATGTCGAAAAGCTACGTCCACAATGCAAAGAAGAGAGCTGGACTTCATACATACAAGGTACAGAACTTCCCAAACCGCGATGAGCGGCAACAATCGACGGCTAAAACTCGGGCACGGTAGCTCTACGAGAAGATGCTGACAAAATATGGCTGCTGTGTGATGGACGACGAAACGTATATAAAAGCCGATTTTAAGAAAATTCCGGGGTTGGAGTTTTCACCGGCAAGAGCAAGTTCTATGTGGACGACAAATTTAAGAAGAGAATGTCGAAGTTCGCCTCCAAATATCTCATTTGGCAGGTCAGCTGCTCTTGCGGACTGAGGAGTGAGCCTTTCGTGACAAAGGGCACAGTGTGTTACAATTATAAGCGGGCCGACTATAGCAGCATTTTGAATATTTTACAAAGTATTAACTGGGATTCTGTGCTAAGCAAGGATGATGTGAACTCCGCCGCTGAAACGTTCTGCCATATAATGAGCTACCTTATCGACCGTCATGTCCCAAAGTGTAATCAACGAAGTGATCAATCCCCCTGGCAGACAGCCGAGCTACGTCAGCTAAAAACTGCGAAAAGAGCAGCATTACGAAAGTTTACCAAACGCCGTACCTTGTCACTTAGAGCTTATTATGTAAGGCTCAATAACGATTTTAAAAAACTGAACAGTTTTTGTTTTTCAAACTACCAACGAAAAATGCAACGTAAGCTTAAGTCGGATCCTAAATCGTTTTGGAGATACGTCAATGAGCAGCGGAAAGAAACCGGCTTACCTTCTACAATGTTCTTGAATGGTGAAGTTGGGCATGATTCACAAGCCATATGCAAATTGTTCGCCTCTAAATTTGCGAGTGTGTTCGTCAGTGAGACTCTGTCCTCGCAGCAGATTGACGTTGCAGCTAGCGGAGTGGCCCAACTCGAACGGTCAGTGAGTGAGATTCATGTGGAGCACTCGGATATTGTATCAGCAGCATCCAAGTTTAAAGCATCGTCATCTCCTGGGCCAGATGGTGTCCCTGCTGTGTTTTTGAAAAAGTGTATATCTGGTTTGGTGGAACCTCTCTGTCAACTATTCAAAATATCACTGACAACCGCGATTTTTCCTCAATTGTGGAAAGCAGCTTTCATCTTTCCTGTCCACAAAAAAGGTGATAAGAGAAACATTGACAATTATCGAGGAATATCTGCGCTCTGTGCCATTTCCAAGCTCTTTGAGTTAGTCGTGGTGGAGTCAGTGTTTTTCACTGTAAGGAATATATTTCTAAAGACCAACACGGATTCATGCCGAATCGATCTACGTCGACGAATCTACTATCTCTAACCTCTTTTGTGTCCGAAGGGTTTGATGCGAATCAACAAACTGATGTTATATATACTGACTTATCTGCAGCTTTCGACAAAATCAATCACGATATCGCAGTCGCTAAATTGGAAAAACTTGGCTTCAGTGGATCACTCCTGCGATGGTTTCAATCCTATCTCGTTGGCCGTTAACTCAGTGTGAACATAGGTGATGCATACTCCAAACTGTTCTCCGCAACGACTGGTATTCCGCAAGGAAGTCATCTCGGACCATTAATATTCACTCTCTATTTCAACGATGTAAACTATCAGCTGAAAGGACCACGGTTGTCGTATGCAGATGATCTAAAAATTTTCAACAGAATTAGGAGCCGATCGGTCGCACAATATTTGCAGCAGCAATTCGACACTTTCAGCAGATGGTGTGAAAACAACCGAATGATTCTGAATCCGGCGAAATGTTCTGTGATATCGTTCACCAGAAAAAAAGATCCCATTGAGTTTGAATATAACTTGTCTGGAGCTCTTGTTGCCCGGGTGAGCTGCGTTAAGGATCTTGGAGTGCTGTTAGATTCGAAACTTACATTTAAGAATCACATTTCGTATGTTGTTGGTAAAGCATCGCGAAGCCTGGGCTTCATTTTCCGTACGGCTAAATCCTTTACAGACATTTACTGCCTCAAAAGCCTATACTGCTCTTTAGTACGCTCTACGCTGGAGTATTGTTCGGCGGTCTGGAACCCGAATTACATGAACAGCAGCGATCGAATTGAAGGCGTTCAACGAAAATTTATACGGTATGCTCTTCGACGCCTGCCTTGGCGCGATCCTGTTCGTCTACCAAGCTACGAGAGTCGGTGTCAACTCATCCAGCTCGATACTCTCCAGCGTCGTAGAGAAACTGCAAGAGCCTTATTCATCTCTGATCTTCTGTCAGGACGCATCGATTCTCCAGATTTACTAGAGCGAGTTAACATCCAAGCAAGGTCCAGAACGTTACGCGGAAACGTTCTTCTGAGAGTGCCGTTTCGACGAACTATTCAAACAGCTAATGCCGCTATCACGGGACTACAACGCCTCTTCAATCGTTCATTTGTCTCGAATATCATTGAGAAATCGATTCCTGCAGTTTTTTAGATGTAATTAGTTTAAGTTTCCATCATTGGGGCCGAGTACGGCCTGTTGATGTGCGTGATAAATAAATAAATGAATAAATAAATAAATGGCGAGATCTACAAATCTGAGAGCCTCGAGAAGCGCCTTTTGCCGTTCTTGCAGCAGCACGACGAAGCTCCGCTATTTTGGCCAGATTTGGCATCATGCCACTATTCTAAAAGTGTCCTGGAGTGGTATGAGGCCATTTCTGTCCATTTTGTTCCAAAGGACATGAATCCGTCAAACTGTCCGGAGCTGCGCCCGGTGGAGCAGTACTGGCCAATGATGAAGCGGGAACTTCGGAAGAGCAGTCAAAGACAAGAAGGACATGTTAAGAAAATGGAAAAAAAACTGAGAAACTGGTACCGGATGACACTGTAAAGACTTTGATGGAGGGCATCAAGCGAAAATGCGTTCAATTTTACACTCAAGGCTCCATCGATTAACTTTTCTTTTGATTTTTGAAGTAAATATATGTATAAAACTACCCTAAAATTTTGGTTTGATAAGAAAATTATAAGAAAATTGGCATGACATTTTCGGTGTCGCAATAATTTCGTGTTCGCCCTTTATTGAAGGTATTGACTGGTTTTGTCATTACTGCCAGAATCGCAGCCACCATTTTGAGATCTTTTTTGATTCGCCATCCATATTATAGATGGTGTATTAGATTTAATTTCCATAGCGTTGTTTTCTCTAGCTGCTTTAGAATATGGTTTTCCATAAGGTGCAGTCTGAACGCTGAACTGACTCGTTTTAATTGGTCCTTGCTACATTAAATTGCATCACGAAAAAACACTGTACAAAATAACCCATTGAGTATTTTCTCTTGAAAATTTCGGTAGAAATAGTTTAGCGTGTATTGTTTACACTGTGTAGCTGTCAGGTTTTTGAAAATTGGATAAAATGGCGTCACCCGAAAAACAACGTCGCGCAATTGATTTTGTGTAAGCGCCTGGAATCATCAACTCTCTCACTGAGACGTCGGAAAATAACTCGGAATCGTGCAATCAACGGCGAGTCGTGTGATTAAACGATATTACCAGGCTCTGAGCATCGAACGGAGGAAGAAATGTTGTCAGAATGAATATTCTATTAGTGATCAGGATCATAAACATGTAGTGAAAGCGTTTAAGCGGAATCCCAATGCTTCCGTTATGGATGTGGCCAAAAAGTTGAATCTATCCATGTCTTTCGTTCAGAAAGCCAAGAACCGGGAGTAACTGCATACGTACAATGTACAGAAGGCTCCGAATCGTGACAAACGGCAAAATATTGTGGGAAAGTCATGGGCCTCCAAACTGCACACCTAGATACTGATGAAGCCTCATTGTATCATCACGGTTTATGAGACTTACGTCAAGGCGGACTTCCGACAGCTTCCTGGGTACAGTTCTTCGTTGCTCAACACAAGCTTAATGTTCCGGAGAAAGTTAGGAAGCAGAAAATTTCAAAGTTTACCAATAAGTACATGATTTGGTAAGCGATCTGTTGCAAACGGAGTGCACCGTTTGTGACTACCGGGAGTGTACACGGGGAGATTTACCTCAATGAGTGTCTACAGAAGCGTCTGCTTCCTCTGTTGAAGTAACACGAGGGCCATACGATCTTCTGGCCGGTTCTAGCTTTGTGCCACTATTAAAATGTTGCCCTGGAGTTGTACGAAGCCAACGGGGTCACTTTTGTACCCAAGGACATGGACAACACCCCCGCTCCAAGGCACCGATATTAAGGCTTATAGAAAATTACTGGGCAATTATGAAGCAGGCACTACGGAAGTATCGCAAGGAGGTCAAATCTGAGGAAGACATGCAGAAAAGTGGGTTTTCGTACAGAAGAAGCTGCAGCCAAATACTTTAAGGTGTGTTAAGCGTAAGGTGCGAGTACACGGTTATGGTATTGAAGTTGAATGAAAAAAATATGCCAAAAGCTTACTAATGGTTTATAAAGGGCGAACACGAAATTATTGCGACACCGAAAATGTCATGCCAATTTTCTTATAATGTTTAAAATCACCAAAATTTTAGGGTAGTTTTACACATATATTTACTTCAAAAATCAAAAGAAAAATTAATCGATGGAGCCTTGAGTGTAAAATTGAACGCATTTTCGCTTGATGCCCTCCATCAAAGTCTTTACAGTGTCATCCGGTACCAGTTTCTCAGTTTTTTCCATTTTCTTAACATGTCCTTCTCGTCTTTGACTGTCTTCTTGCTCTTCCGAAGGTCCCGCTTCATCATTGCCCAGTACTGCTCCACCGGGCGCAGCTCCGGGCAGTTTAGCGGATTCATGTCCTTTGAAACAAAATGGACAAAATTGGCCTCATACCACTCCAGGACACTTTTAGAATAGTGGCATGATGCCAAATCTGGCCAAAATAGCGGAGCTTCGTCGTGCTGCTGCAAGAACGGCAAAAGGCGCTTCTCGAGGCACTCAGATTTGTAGATCTTGCCATTTACTGTGCCCTTTGTCACGAAAGGCTCACTCCTCAATTCGCAAGAGCAGATGGCCTGCCAAATGAGATATTTGGAGGCGAACTTCGACATTTTCTTCTTCTTAAATTTGTCGTCCACATAGAACTTGCTCTTGCCGGTGAAAAACTACAACCCCGAAATATGCTTAAAATCGGCTTTTATATACGTTTCATCGTCCATCACACAGCAGCCATATTTTGTCAGCATCTTCTCGTAGAGCTTCCGTGCCCGAGTTTTAGCCATCGATTGTTGCCGCTCATCGCGGTTTGGGAAGTTCTGTACCTTGTATGTATGTAGTCCAGCTCCCTTCTTTGCATTCTGGACGTAGCTCTGCGACATGCCGATCTTTTTAGCCAAATCACGGCTTGAGACGTTGGGATTTGCTTTAATCATCCGCTTCACCTTTCCCTCCGTCTTTTTGTTCTACGGTCCCGGTTTTCTTCCAGCTCCTTTGCCGTGGTCCAACGTCAACCGCTCCTGGAACCGCTTCAACACTCTGCAGACGGTTGAATGGTGAATGTTCAACATTTTTCCCAACTGCCGGTGCGACAGGTCAGGAAATTCCAGGTGTTTGGAAAGAATTTGTTCTCTCGACTAGCGTTGGTTCACCTCCATTTTCGTTGAATCGAAAAACACGACTTCGAGTTTGACAGCATGTAAACAATACACATCAATGAGAAAGTGTGCAAAATTTGGTTGATTTTTACCCAATGGGAAAAAAGTTATGCCCTGTTGAATGTGTCGCAATAATTTTGTGTTCGCCCTTTATTTCATTGTCTGAATGCTTGAAAAGCATCGGTTCACTAGATAATTTTCTACAGCGTTTTTTTGTGTGATGGAATTTGATGTGGGACACCCTTTATGAAAAGAATACTCTGTGTAATGGTACCGCCGTGTGTCTTGTATTGTAGGTTAAGATAACAAAAAATGGGTCTGCCCAACCGCATTATCACCACGAAAACACTATTGAGAATACCTAATCCTCCACAGTATATTCCGTCTTACACGAATACGAGTTTTAGGTTGTTATGCAACGGTCATCGGCAGACCGTATTTAGCCGGAACTCCACTTCTTGCTTCTGCGACTTACTCATTCCATTAGTTCACCAATAACCAGTAAAAGTAAAGCATTTTGTACATGAAGCGCATAGTACCTAAGATGGATCAGTTGAAAAATTTGCGTTCAAACTTCCTCTTACTAGTATCTGACACTGAGTAGCTCCAGATAATGTGAACTAACTTAACTTTGTTTTTTGGTAGAAATATCGCGTCAAAAGCTACTTACTAAAATAAGAAACCGTTTATTGAGACCAAACATGGGCTAAGAGTTTCGCTTGAATTGATAAGACTGCGTGACAAACCCATACCACTAATCGTATTCCAATGTGTTCTTTACACATAGCAAAATTTATTTGAATTCTTCGGATAAAAAGCATTCTTTGAAAACACTCGTGCCTGTTTCTTACACTAATTATTTATTCATTTGCTCTTATATTGCTAAACAATCGAGATAATCGATGAATAGCTGTCGATTAATCGAACTAATCGATTGCCACAAATAAAATATTCGATTATTAATTAATCGATTAATCTAAAAAATCAGACATCCCTAGCTTCGGTACCGCTTGCGTTTCAAATCTGTGTGTTTGGGCTAGACAGCTCGGAAGTGTCGGTCCGATACTAAAGAAAACAAAGAAACCGCATACCACACAGGTCCTAGTCGTAACAGTCCCCGCCCACAGCTTGCTTCGGGTTGGAAAAAAAACAAATAAAAGGTGCTGGCTGAAACAGCTGTCCACATAAAAACGATAATGAAACCACTCTCACTCGCCCGGTTGGAAAGTTTAAAAGTGGATAAGAGAACTTGTCGTGCGGGTTAAGGTGCACAGAAAAATACAACACAAAGAATAGGTTCTTTCAACATTAATTTAGGTAGTATTGAATTTTTCATCTTATTCGCACTTATTATTGTTTGTTCTATTTATGTGACATTAAATTGGTAATTGATTCGTCACGCAATAATCTTGCGAATATTGCATTTTAACCATGTGATATTTTCGGGGAAGATTTTGAAAAGAAAAGTAACTCGATCATCGTCCAGACCTGCTCGAGGTGATCCCAGCGAGTTTTCTCGTAAACTCGTGCCTTCAAACTGCGACTAACTGCTACTAACACACCACCTCCAGTAGATTTTCAACTATTTCTAGAGTTCCGGTCGCAACGAAAAACCTCATTTTCAGTACAGAACACCTGACTAGAAAGCGTGGCATCGTGACGTTAGCTTATCAAGATGCTTTTACGAGGGTCAGAACTTTTTAAAGCTGTGAAAATACGGTCCACAATATCAGAGAAATTTATTAAGCCAGTGCTAGTGTCTTTCTCTGGCTGAGATATGGGAATATCTGGGGTTTTTGATTTCCAAGGAAGTACTTTGAACTCCTTTTCAGGTTTTTGAGACTTTGAGCTACCTGCTCATGCCAGCAACAAGCATTTTCTGGTTTGGCTATTTACCACCAACCAAAGCTTATCAGGCCGTATTCTCGATAGTTCGTTCCGCAGAACTCGAGGAAGCTTCAATAAATTCGAACACTTTTTGTCTTTGGCCCGGAAGAAGATCACCGGTGGCCGCGCATGGATAAACCTTGAGCCGGGAATTAGATTTTGTTTCTACATCCATCTCACCTTGTGATGAACCATTGTCAGAGGAAGTAATTTTTGCATAGGCCTATTGTTCAGTGCAAGCTGGTATTATAGACAAGAAAAAAAGGTGTTTTATAGCAATACTTATCTTCTGTACGTAACGGTATCCATACGGCATACAATAAAAACACTAATTCACTGCTGGTAAACGCGCAGAAACACAAAAGTAGGCGAAAAAATAGTGAAACCTCGACGAGGCGGAGAATGCGCAAGATAACCTTGGCAGCGGAGTAGCACTATTCTTTTTAACTTTATACTGCACGGACAGGAAAATCGACCAATCGGTGTCACAGAGTGACAGAACGAATGACTTCACATTTTGTTACTGCTGATTAAAATGATTTCGGACAGGTAATGTTAACACGTTATAATATGATAAAATTTTGTTATTCAAATCGGTTCAAATAGGTAAATCTAAAGCTCAATTGAGTAGGTATCTGTAGGGACCCGTCGAAAGTTTGAATCCTGGAACCCGGCGTGGCTATCGACGACCCTGTTTATAACACCAATCGACCATCATACTATCTATCGTAATATCTGTTTACTATTATCCATATTTATTTCAACAATAATACGTACACTGAACAAATTTAATTTGTGGTTATTTACGAGCGAAACTATTCCGATCAATAAGGGGTATTCCACCGGCCACAAAATATATTGCAATTAGCTTCGAAAGCACCATCGTGTGATAGCAAACAACAATAACCCCCGTGAAGCTCATTCAGGACTAACGAACGAATGAATGAATCATTGAATGAATGAATTAAACTGCCGCCAAATGCCTTTTCGTGCTAAATGAGCTGTTTATTGACGCTGGGTAATGTAATTAATGGAAAACTGGCTCACCTAATGCTTTATCCGAGGGATGGAATTTCGTTATCCACCCTCCAAGCAGCAGCAGTTTTTGCGTAGATGTTTATAGAATTGGGCTTTCAAATAAATACCAGTTTTATTATCAATGTGTTGGTGCGCGTGCACAAAAAAACTCCTCTCTTGAGATGTACAGGGTGATGTCAGTGCTTTTCTTCGCGATATTTTGTTTCGCTTGCCAAAATTTGTATGTTTTTCTTTGAATTGGAAATGAAAGATGCAGCTGGTTTTTTGATTTAATAGTCACGGGCTACTACGGGCAACACAAAAGTGGTGTCACCCGATAGAATTAACTCCATTCCATATGATTTGGTAGAAGAATGGTTAACCTCATTACATACCTGGTCGCTATCTCTAAGATTACTATGCATGGGGATTAATACATGCTCAGTAAAATCGGAAGCATATTTGTGTTCTACAAGATGACGACATAAATGAACTCATAATGAATAAAGTTCATGTTTGACAATTCTCGGTGAATTTTCTTATCTCGTTAATTGCGTGAGATCGAAGTTCATCTGTTGCTTTGGACTCAAGTAACTCTCATGTAAACAAACCCCCGAGAATTGTCAAGCGAAGTTCATCCGGCTCATTTTATGGTCTTATATCGGTTGGTGTAAAACCACAGACTAACAGACATAACACTCAAAAACATAGCTTCGCCCGCCATAACGGTCATTTTAAATATGTTTGTAGTTGGGACTGTGGCCGCATTTGAAATTATGGCGCCACTGACATATGAACAAGCATATGGGGGATAGACCACTAGTTAAAAATTGTTCCCAAACCTGAGGGGTAACCCACCAGTAAATGAGTGCTTGGGACTGTGAATAAAAGGTGGAGCTAGTGTTCTGAGCAAATTGTCGGATCGATGTTTTTTGAGGGAATTCCATCATAGTGTTATGTCTGTTAGTCTGTGGTAAAACCCACTTTGAAATCGTTCCCAAAACTTTTGACGAGTATTTGGGAAATTATGTCTCTAGAAACCGTATTTGTCAGTCTCGATGCAATTCATGTTATTCTACGGATGATTTTGAAAGTAAATAACTTGTGATTTACTAATATGCACACTCAATTCGGCTCGGCAATTTCCCAACAGCTGTGTAATCAGCAAATTTAGAAACTGATATCTCAGTAAAGTGAGAATTATTAGCTGGTTTTCGGTGAAATATTTCCAAGTATCAGCTATGAAACGTCACTTTTACTGATATCTCTACCAAAAGATTGTTTACTGGAAGCTGTTGAGATTTCGGTAAAAGATGCGAAAAAAGCTGAGATTCGGAAGAAAAAATTAAGCGTGTATAATGAAATGTAAACTTTTATTTAAAAAACACTCTCAATTCTGAAGCCTACATTTTCATTTTATCAAAATTCATTACACTGTCAAGCAACTCCAATCACCCTGTAAAGCACGCAGGGATTCCAGGAACTAGGATCTTCCCGTCGAACGCATTTCTTGACTATACGAATTAGCCATGTAGATTCACATCTAGAGCTGATAAATGAGCACGTTGATTTATGGCGAGACATGATTTGTGTTGGCGTTTTCGAAAAGCAATTGGCTGCCTGTGTTCAATGATTGATGACTATAGAATCGATTTTGTCTAAGACTATTACCATTGGATGTTTGTGTGATGTTTTAGGTTCTTGCGTTCTTTCCATGCAAACAGTGGAACAGAACGAACTTTTGTTTACGTTACAGTTCGAAACACCAATCCGAGTGAATCTATGCTAATTGAACGGAAGCCTTTTGCCAATGAGTGACTGGAAAACTGGCGTTCCGCGTTTTTTATGCGAAAGGGAAAGGTAGAAAAAATATTTCATACATGTCCGTTTCAGCTTAGCTCAGCATTTACTACTGCCTCAGCCATGCTCTCTGCTTGAATAGAATCCTACAAAAAAGGTGGTTCCGGCGCCAGCATGGGTCTACGATGTGGGTTTGTCAGCAGATGGCGGGAATGTTCCAGTTCGATAGCGGACAAGCAGATAACGATTCCTCGCGATTTCTCTATTGATTGGGACTTTTGCTTCCTTTCGTTGTCGTCAGTTTGGCGCACGAGGGTGATACCTTTACAGCAAAACTTTGCCGACTTATTCTATCAGCAAGAAGCACAACAAACGACGCTGCTGCTGATGTCTGCTGTAGACACGTTGCGGGTGGTTGAACTTTGAATCGTAGGTAACCTTGAGGGAAGGTATCAGCAGGAATCGTATCAGTCGGATATGGCCGGTGAAAAGGATTATCCGTCCCTGACGAAATCGCAACCATAGTTTTTTTTTCGGGCGTGTGGCACCTATTTATAACACCACTCAGTAAAGTTCAGCCGGGTCTCCCGAGAGCTGGCTTCCAGTCTCCGTGGCAAGCAGAAGTTGAGCAAAGCGAAATTGATTCTGGCAGAGTTTCTGCCAGTATTTTGCGCGATTTTTGCGAGAATTCTGGCAAAAAATTCGCTCAAATACAACAACCGCTTCTAACAGAAGCGGTTAAACCGATGCTGCTCACTTTTGGCCAAAATCCAGCCAGGAATGTACGGCCAAGATTTCTGTACGCTTCCTGCCACATCTTTGTCAGATGTTTTGCTCGATTAGTGCTGAATTCTACCAGGTAGGAATCTCCAGGATCTTTGCACGGCTTATTTCTAAGTTATGCCAGGGTTTTGCTCGGTTCTTGTCAAAATTTGCCAGAAAACGCGAGCGAAACCGATCTCGCCCTAGTTCCACTAACCCGACAGGATGCACGCAGATATCTGACAGGGCTGCCAAACCAAGGCTGACAGAAATCTGGCAGCACGGTCTCTGCCAAAAAGAATTGGTAACAGGGCTGTAGTTACTAGTACAGACTATAGTTGCTATATTCATAGTTAGGCGAAGATACTGAGCGGAGCCAATTGAGCATATCAAATACCAGAGCCAATCGATTATGACGTCACAAAACATGTTCTATTTGGATGTATACGGAAAAGGTATTGTGATTATGGTGATTATTATTTTACTCTTTCCTTGTGATATCGAGCATAGAGAAACGAAAATGAACTATATTTCTTCTGTACTACAGGGAGATATTGGCACAAGTATGAAACCATTTTCGAATTCTTTTCGCTATACGTACATGTAAAATTCTTACTCACGACGTCAACAATGAAACTATTCTGTTAGAGCTTGAACATTTGCATGGGGTGCCAGTGTTTTCTTCCAGAAATAAGAGCTGCCAGTTTTCTGGTTTTTTGTGTCCGCCTAACTATGAAACTAGTAACTATAGTACAGACACTTTATACACAGACTAGCGAAGTGTCAAAAAGTGCAGCCAAACGAGTATGAGGGTTTTGAGAGGGAATGTACAAGAGGAAGCCCATGCAAAGCTTATGCCCAGTCACCGTGGCAAGCAGAAAGTTAGCAAAAGTTGAGCAAAGCGAAATTGATGCTGGCAGAGTTTCTGCGAGCATTTTGCGCGATTTGTGCGAGAATTCTGGCAAAGAATTTGCTCAAATGCAACAACCACTTCTGACAGAAGCGGTTAAATCAACCGATGCTGCTCACTTTTATCCAGAATCCAGGCAGGAATGTACGGCCAAGATCTCTGTACGCTTCCTGCCACATCTTTGTCAGATGTTTTGCTCGATTCGTGCTAAATTCTACCAGGTAGGAATCTCCAGGATCTTTGCACAGTTTATGCCCGAGTTATGCTAGTGTTTTGCTCGGTTCCTGTCGAAATTTGCCAGAAAACGAGAGCGAAACTGAGTTCGGCCTGACTCACTTAACCCGACAGGATACGTGCAGAAATCTGACAGCGCTGCCAAACCAACACTGACAGAAATCTAGCAGAGCGGTATCTGCCAGAAAATTTGGTGACTGGGTGGTTTACTGTTTTTCTCTCCGCAAGTCTGTGATATAAAGTGTCTGTAGTTATTCTGGTTGCAGTTAAAAATCGAAATAGTGAACTTGCGCCTTTCGATTTTTCTCCTACTTTCAGCGTGCGGAACTAAAGCGCAACTGGTGCAGATGATGCGCAAGTTGATTCTCTAACATGTACACAAGATGCGCTTTTGTTGCCAATTCTGCAAATAGGGAAAAAACGTAAGGCGCAAGTCATGTATGACGGGGTTCTGAGACTGAAGTTCCCTCCTGGAGTCAAGATCGTCGGCTTTGCTGACGACGTAACCTTGGAGGTCTACGGGGAGTCAATTCCTGAGGTAGAACTAACTGCAGAACACGCGATCAGCACGGTGGAGGAATGGATGAGCCCGAGAGGCCTGGAGCTCGCTCATCATAAGACGGAGGTAGTTATCGTGAACAACCGCAAGTCGGCACAACATGCAGTTATCCATGTGGGAGAAGTCGCGATCACTTCACAGCGAAGTCTGAAGTCTCTCGGAGTCATTATAGACGACAAGCTGACCATCGGCAGCCATGTCGACTATACATGCAAGAGAGCGTCGACTGCTGTTGCGGCTCTATCGAGAATGATGTCCAACAGCTCAAAGGTGTGCGCCAGTAGACGTAGGTTACTGGCAGGCGTTGCCGTATCTATCCTCAGGTACGGCGGCTCGTCATGGTCAAGAGCACTGAGGGTAACCAGTTACCTACAGAAACTGGAGAGCACCTACCGCGTGATGTGCCTCAGAGTGATATCTGCCTACCGCACGGTATCACACGATGCATCCTGCGTGATAGCGAGCATGATGCCAGTCGGGCTGGTCATCCGGGAAGATGAGGAGTGCTTTGAGCTACGTGGAAATAGGGGAGCCCGCGAGCGCACCAGGGTGACCTCGGTCGCCAGATGGCAGCGTGAGTGGGACAACTCCTCGAAAGGTAGGTGGACCCACCGGCTGATACCTAGCATATCGAGCTGGGTGGGAAGACCCCATGGGGAAGTTCACTTCCACCTGACACAATTCCTGTCATGCCATGGCTGTTTCCGACAGTACCTCCACAGGTTCGGGCACGCGGAGGTCCCAGTCTGCCCGGACTGCCCCGGTGTAGACGAAACTGCCGAACACATACTGTTCGTATGTCATCGGTTCGACGTCGAAAGAAGAGCAATGCTTGACGTCTGTGGCTGGGACACAACCCCTGATACCCTTATTCAGCGGATGTGTCAATCGGTGGAGAAGTGGAACGCAGTCTCGGCTGCTACCATCCAGATTGCCAGTAGGCTACAGTGTATCCTTACTAACACCCCTGTAACTCCGGAAGCAAGAGTTAGAACCGAATGAAATTCAGCAGCAGTCAACGGTATTACTGTATCTTTCATTTGAAATCAAGTTTGTAAAAATCGGTAGAGAATTCGTTGGGGAATGGGTGTGATATTAGCTTAGGAACTTGGCGGGTTCTCCGAGGGCGTCATGAACCGTCGTAGGTGGCCAATGTGGTCAAAGCTGCTTTAATTGATCATTAGTGATCCAGACCCGCAAACTAGAGTAATGTTACATCAATTTTAATATGTTTTACATCATTTTAACATCATGGTGGTACCAGTTTATATGGGAATTTACTGTGTAACCGCACTCTTCAACCCGTAACTCCGGAACCGGAAGTCGGATCAACTAAAAATTCAATAGCAGCTTTTGGGAGCGTTATACCTTTCAGATGAAACTAAGTTTGCGAAAATCGGTTCAGCCATCTCTGAGAAAAAATTTAAATTTTAAATGACACACACACATACACACACATACATACACACATACATACATACATACACACACAGACATTTGCCGATCTCGACTAACTGAATCGAATGGTATATGACACTCGGCCCTCCGGGCCTCGGTTAAAAAGTCGATTTTTACAGTGATTGCATAGCCTTTCTTTATATGAGAAAGGCAAAAATGTTTTCTTTAAAAATGTTGTGGTCAGGGAACACGAAAAACATTTTGATCAAAATAGAGGCTGCTCTCATAGTGCTAGAGGCTGCTCAATTTTTACCGATGCTCAATCCAATTCTCCTAGAATATATACAATTGTTCAATTGCAAGAAAAAAGGAACCGAAGACAGTCTTGATTTATAAATTTTAGCATTTTTCAAATATATTTAAAAAAACCGATTTAATCCACTTATCAGTGATATGAAACATTTCTTACACATATCACTGTTGTATTATTCATTAGTTTGACGAACACACGCAAAGTTGGCAAGTAACTAGATGTGAGATAAGCACAGTTTCGAGTCCTGCACTAATATTTTTCTAGCACATGGTTCCAAAACTGTTTTTCTTAAAAGCGTTAGAGTAAAGAAACACGAAAAACCTGTTTTGATCAAGATAGATGTTTATCTAGCAGTGTGAGAAGCTGCTCAATTTTTACATACCGACTGTCCTGCAAAGTTTTCAATTCGGCAGAAAAGATAGCCGAAAGCAGTCTACATTGATACAATTTATCAGTTTTCAACAATATTTGAAGATAACGAAGATATATCAAAATATAATTTTTCACCGATAACTGAAAATGTCTCTGGCAGCACCGCTCCAGTGAAAGCCAATCGGGACAATTGCAATAACTTCACTTTTATGGATATTTCTTGTAACTATTGGCGCTCAAATAAACGGTGATAGTCACAATTATTAGTTTTTCTTTTTTGCGAAGAAATCTTGTCTAATCCAAAAGTTATAACTGTTTGAAAACGTAGTTGTTCACAAATAACATTCCATTCAATAAAATGAATAGAATAAATAAAATAAACAAAATAAATAAAGTGATAAAATGAATACAAATGTTTTCTTTCTATCATTTATCATTTTTTTCATTTTGTTTGCTTTTAACAATAAAATGAAAAAAATCAGCGGTATTAAAAAATAATAATTAACCCTTTCATGCCCAACTTTTTTCTCGTGCAAGTAGGGTTTCAAAACTATTTTTCCTTGAAAACGGTGGGGTCAAGAACCACGAAAAGTCTTTTTTCATAAAGATAGGTGCTTTCCTCGCAGTGCTAGAAGCTGCTCAATTTTTATCTTCCAATGCTGAACACAATTCTCCTAGAATATTTACAATAGTCCAATTGCGTGGAAAATGTAACCAAAGATAGTTTAAATTGATAATTTTTATCAATTTTCAATAATATTGCAACATAACGAAGATATATGAAAAATTCATTTTCCGTCGTCAACGTAAACTGTTCCTGGCAGCACTGCTCCATCGGAATCCAATCAGACTAATTGCAATAACTTCAGCTATAGAGCTGGTCCTTGAAACTATTAATACTCAAAAGTAAGGCAATAGTCACATTTATTAGTCTTACTTGTTTTTATGAGCCAATTTATCCTTAACAAAAAGTTATAGCTGTTCAAAAACGTTGTTGTCCACAAACAACATGGGCATGAATGGGTTAATAGAATAAATTAAATTGTGTCTAATTAATGTTCTAGATGAACTGAATGAAATGATTGACTAAACAAAATTAGTCAGATTATTAAAATGAATAAAATGTGTGAACCCGAAAAATAATTTAAAATTGCATAACACAAAAAATAAATAAAATAAAATAATTGAATGATACGAAAAAGATGCATGAGATAATAAACCTATTGGAATATATACAATTATTGAAATAAATGCAATAGATAAAATGAGGTCAAATAAACAAAATGAATAAAAAAATGCTAAATGAAGAAATCAGTACAATGTAATGATCATAAAATTAAAATAAATCAAATATTTGAATGATTTTGAAAAAAATGCGTGTTCTATATACTCATTTTAAATTTAAAAAAAGTTAGTTAAATGAAGTAAATGAATAAAACTAATTTCATGAATTCCAAAACCATTGTTTCAAAATATTCTGAAGTTTTTGTGAAAATCCCATTGCAAAGAGCACGTTTTCGTTCTTCTTTTCTTGACGACGTTTGAAGATTATCTGGTGTGTCTACTTTATTGATGGGCCTTAATTAGTCATCAGGAATTCTGGAAATCAGAAATTTGTCTTGGAATTAAAAGTTGTCTTTTTGGTCACAGATATCTGAAAAATGATTTTTGTACAGATCAGAATTTTTAGGTCCAGCATTTTACCGCGTAATTAGAAATAGTAAACTGAGATAAGGGCAACTGTAAACAGTATTCATTTACATTGAAGTATATAGAAAAGAGTGTCAAGTGTCTAGGTTACGTTGGCAATCATTAATTGTCGATGGCACAAAAGCCGTACATTCAGTCGATTACAATGCAATCTCTTTCCACTCATCCTTATCACCTGAGAATTGTTTCGTTCGGAATTCTCGTTCTGGAGATATAGGTTTATGAGTCCTACACAAAACAATACATTATGACAAAGGAATGGCTCAAACTACCAGAATAATTATTTCAATTCATCGAAAAGCCAGTGGCTATTGAAAATGTCTCTGGAATGCTTTTGAGACACGAATATTATTGAAATTAAAATTCGTATTTTTTCGCAAATTGATATGCTTTTAGTCACATTGATCATGAAAAATGTATATTGGGGTTTTCAGTGCAACTCAGTATCAGTTGTAGTTACACAATAATATATATGACATAAATTCAGTAAGACCAACTATCCGTCCAACGCATAAACTGTGATTGTAATCCTCGCTAATTTAGGTGTAGAATACGGAGCACTCAAACGAAACGTCTATTGAATTGTCCAATGCCCATACTAATTCTGGCATTGAGGCTTCAATTGAAGCATTTTCAGCATAAGACAAATTTAGGCAATTGAAACCACCGCTGTAAGTTAAAAGCATCCTTTTACTGGGATGCAAGAATAGTTCGATAGTTCAGGGGTCTTTGGGCGCCATTTTCCCGGATCTAACTCGTGGATATTTTTGGAATTTGATTGGAATTTTTCATAAAAATGCATTCACAATACAATGAATCTGCATTTTCAATAATATCAACCCGAAACAGGTGTTGTCTATTTTCAAATGAAACATTTGAGCATATGTTTCATTAAAAATTCAGTAGAGATACGAAAATTTCAAAAAATACTCGTGGGATGTCTCTTTTCAACATTTTTGTCTTCAAACAACCATATTACCCAATTTGAAATACCCAAGGATTTCCGTAATTATGGTATATACAAACACTCAATATAGAATTGAATTAAATTGAAGTTGATGTAGTTTTCGGTCATATGACTCTCCTTAGTGCAACGTTCCGAAAGAATAGTCTCTCATCTTCAGAGAAAAGCAGGGTTTGAACATAAATTAGTTATAGTTTTCTAATAATACAAATATTTTGCAAATTTTTCCAGGACCACAAATATTTTCTTTTTCAAGTATAGAATGTAATACTTAGTTCATTTCCGCAAGTGGCTTTGTTCTACACTAAAATGGAAAACTATTTATAGGGAAACAGAGGACAAATATAGGTTTGTTTTGTTTAACCTGAACAAATTCGCAAGATTAAATTAGCTTGGATACTAACAAATATTTCAGATTAATTGAAGATCTTATGACACATCTTAGAAATGGATTTGAAAATATCAGGGTAGATCTGGGTCGCGGCAGTTGCCACGAACACAATTGGGAGAGATCGGGGGTGGAGAGGGGCGACAAGTGAGGATTGATAAATGATGGTTAATGCTGTGACCAATGCGTCCGGATAATTTGCTACTGCGACAATAAAACTCACATTTTCACACGAAACGTTATTGGCACTCACACAACTTCTCCGGATAAATATAACGTGTTATTCCTCCAGATAAATAAAACCGCCGGAGAATGAGCGAATGAGTTTATCACGGTATCCTTTTTGCGCTCGCTGTTTTAGTGTCGCTATTCCAAAACACGAAAAAAAATAGTCTATCATATTTCTTTGCCGCTTTTCTTTGAAATTAAGTGTATATTTTGACGTTTTTATTGATTTCCACGAAATTAAAATATTATCACCTTCTCCGGTGAGAAGGAAAAAATCAAATAAATTTATTCGGAAAATTATTCTCACGCTGTTTGTGGAGACGGAGTGGGAAGTTGGACATCGGATAAGCTTCTTCTCGCGTGAGTGAGAGAGAATTACAATGCCATGTGACATTATTTTTGTATATAGGGTGAAATTTTGATTCCTTTCATCTTTATTATGCATAATGCAACTGATAATTTTTACGCCATAATTAGTATAACAATAATCTTTCAAAAGAAGATAAACTTTCACTAGAATTTTGTTATTCACAAACACAGTTGCTCTCGGTGATGCTACGAGTTTAATATGAATTATGTTAGAAATCTATTTTCTCACTATTAGGTGGATTACTTGGTGATATGTGCATTCATATACTATCCAACGTCTATCTCACGACTGAACCCAATGCTTAATCCAACGGATAAATACATCAACTCTGGACAAATTTTCACTTTGAAGTGAATTTACATATTGTTTTGGCTTTGAAGTGAAGTTGCGTAATAATTTCAGGAACTAGGTAGTTAATTATTTATTAAGTTAATTCACAAAATGTTTTCGGAATCGAATTCCTTGAATCACGCAGATGTGTTTTCATACTTCGATATTCAAAATCGGTTTATTTTTGCTCCTAAAACACCCGTAAAGCAATACTCTGTATGTAACGATCTCATTTTTAGTTAAGGTGAAGCGACGCCAAAATCACAACAAAGGTTCGGTTATGTTCGGCTATGTACGGGTTACGTGCAGCATCTGTGTGCGTAAAAGTACTATACCGATATGAAGTGGCACGCACACAAGCGTATCGTTCAGCAATCAGCTGACTGATTTTTGCACCACGTGTTTCATTTGTTTTGAAAAATAAAAGGAACAAATTTCCCAAACGAATCAAAATTCCGTGAAGAGAATCTATTCATCAGCTTGTGCTAACATGCCTGCATACAGTGATACAATTTCTAAGCAATCTGATATAAGACATTCAAGTTTCAAAAGATTTTGTCTTGCGCCAAACTAATAATTCAATTTTTTTTTGGTCTTTTGGCTTAAGTGCCAATACCTTATTTAGGACTGGTGGTATCCAACGGGGAAAAACGATCGGAAATGGTGAGTGAAGCTAAGCAATCATGTGAAAAAAATTCCCCCCCCAGAGGCGAGACTCGAACTCGCAACCTTTGAGACTCCGGCCCAATGCACTAACCCTTATGCTATCCCTGGGTATGGTGACATCCCAGAAAGAACATATGTTTATCCCATTGGTGACGGTGATCGTACCCTGCCTGCAAAGCGAGGAACCACACACAACGGCACCTGATCACCCCAACACATTTGATCTATTTAATTTCCCCGCTAGATACCAAGGCCCGGGTTTTTATAATCGTCTGATGTCTAATTTTTAGTTCATTACCCATCGTACTTCGGTGGGTGACAGAGCTAATGAAGACTGTCGATTTCTGGTCCCTTGCCCAGTGAACAGAGGTATGACGGGAGCGAACCCGCCCGTTCGAATTAAACTAATAATTCAATTTTTTGGTCTTTTGGCTTAAGTACCAATAGGCTTTCTAATTATATGCACATAATAAGGCTGCGTTGGTTTGTTTGAAAGCGATTTGCTTTAAACCATTTGTGTTTTGATAAAATCATCCATATCTCAGAAAGTAAACAACCTATCGAAAAACAAAAATAATAGTGTCAAATGTGCAACGTTAGGCCTTTCATTTGAAACTAATTTTGTTAAGATCAATTGAGCGGTTGCTGAGATAATTACATGACATTAGTGCACATACATACATACCCACACACACATACAGACATTGTCTCAATTTGTCGAACTGAGTCGATTGGTATATGTGACTCGGCCCTCCGGGTCTCGGAAAAAGTTTTCAAAGTTTGAGCGAATTCTATACATTTCTTTCGTAAGAAATGTAAAAACAAAAATATATCAAAATTTCATTTATTTTCGTCACCTGGAACAGTCCCTGGTAGCACTGTTCTAACAAAATCAGACTAATTTCAATAACTTCAGTGTTCTATTGATAATACTTGTAACTTTTACTGCTCTAAAAAATAGTCCCAGTTATTAGCCTTCCTTGTTTTGTGAGCAAATCTTGCTTACAAGAAAAGTTATAATTGTTTGATCACTGTTTGTGTTTAAAAAACATGAAACAAAACAACATGGACATGTAGGGGCTAAGATATTTTTAAACTATGACTTATTTAAAATACAATGTGTCATATATTTTTGGCTCTAAATAATTTAGTAATTACTGAAATATGAGTAATTATTCGCTTCGTGGCCTAGAACATCGTGTTAAGGATTATTTTAAGTTTATGAAACTACAGGGCACACCATAAAAAATTAATAAAAAGAATCAGTTTGTTTCGAAAACTTTTAATCTGTATTCCAGCTATGTCACCTATTAATGATCAGTGACAAGAAAAAATGTCCTTCATCAGCATACTCCCGAGTCGGTTCCTAATTCTACCAAGAGCGTTCCAAATTTGAGCCAAATCGAATGAATCTAGCTACCGAATAGAATTTTTCCACAATTTACTTGGAGAAATCATTACATTTTCGCTGCTAGGTAACAATGTATGCACCAGTTTATCGTTGCTAGTGAAAATAAGGAAGATAGTTTCACTGCCTACAACTTTGTCGAAGACTGCAAATCAATCCAACTTCCTTAAGAGAAGTTAGGACTTACAGCACATGGTGGTGAATCAGTAGTCGATTCCCACGAACTTTATTTTTTTGGT
The DNA here is from genome assembly GCF_030247195.1 of Topomyia yanbarensis. Classification (NCBI taxonomy): domain Eukaryota; kingdom Metazoa; phylum Arthropoda; class Insecta; order Diptera; family Culicidae; genus Topomyia; species Topomyia yanbarensis. The sequence continues at coordinate 42,759,966 of NC_080670.1, forward strand.
GAAATAATGGCTGGGTTAAGGGGGGTTAAGCTAACGAAAACGTGCCTTATCAAACAAATGAATTGAATAAAAAAATGTGAAGTAATTTGCTTACACTCTTCCCTTACCCGGCAAAGATTGCTCAGTTAGCACCATTACGTCAGTCAACCAACACTTACCTTAACTTCCTATTTTTGTGCACCGAAATGATAACGAGTGCATTCCCAAGCACAGCCCCGATGATGATTGATCCGAAGATTAAACTTTTTAAACACAAAATGGCCACCTCCGCAATCCGGTCGCCCGAGGACAGCATGGTCGTCTCGTTCGCCAAATCCGTACCGGTCGTAGTGAGCACTGGGAATGATGTTCCGTTCCAGGTGCCATCACCCGGGTTCGGAACCAACGGATCCAGTGTGGAAACCGTCACCGGCGATTGAACCATCTCCACTCCGGCAAGCATCACTCTGAGCGCCATCAATGCCGATGCAAATTACATTGAATAATAGCCGGTTAACCACTGCTGCAGCACGATTTCTGCAGGATGCGGTCACCCTTCGCTATCGGCGGTCATTTGGTGCTTGCTACGATGTTAACACTTGCCGTTCTTCGAAATTTACTGTGCCCTTAATTGCAACTATATGGGTAATTTAATTATTATTATCACTTTTTCGGTCCCTTTCACTCCACTCCGTTTACTTGCGACACTTATCTCATAACCGGGCGGTTGGCGCTTTCACACTCCCACTGAATTCACTATTAGTATTTTCGTCAGTGGTGCTATATTTTGCTGAAAAGTATTGGACGCAAACAAAAATCGAATAAATAATAAATTAACGGGAATAAAAGAGTACGTTTTTACTTTCACAAACTGTCAACCAGCTAGAAAGATATATTGAAACAATCAGCACACATGGTCGATGACGGAAAGCATCCACCATTCAGTGTGGTAATTTTGGAAACAAATCTATTAGTGATAAATAAAATAAAAATTCAATCCTTTCCCGTGAAGTAAGCTAGCTACACTGCCCTCCTAAGCACCACCCACAGAAGCAACATCAATTCGCCCATAAAAAACACTTTGCACAATAAAGGGCAGACGAGACGAGCAAATTTAACGACAATCCATTACACCACCTCCAAGCATCCCCATCGCTATCCACTCAGCACTGCTCGTTTGCTGGCAACTTCCAACGGGTTGTAATAATTTTAACTGTTGACACTGACTGTAAACACAAACGATTTCATTGTCGTCATCGTTAGGTCATAGCTTCCGCACCATTGCCGCTGCTGTCGTGGTCGTCGCAGATACTGATCATTAGCGTCGACACCGTTAGCTCCGGAACACCACCCACTTGTCGTTCCTGTTGACCCAAGGCTGCTTCGACTAGTGCCCCCCCCCCCCTCCAACGAACCCTTCCCATTTCAGCAGTATTCGATTGCAGCAGCCCCCGCGGACAGGTTTAGCGGATCCCGTTTATCTTTTTCTCGCTCTAGTGGAAAGCGGAAATTGGTGCTGGTCTGAATAGCTCAGCATGGGCTTCCAACGGTGAATAATTACGAGCTCACACGCAGGTGACGACGGCTCAGTATCCATTTTTCAAAGCAAAGGCTGTGGCAGGGTCTGGGTTCAATATTTTCAACTATAAGCTCATGCACTGCTACTGTGGTAACTGTAGTCCGTTGCAATAGAATTCAATGCCTCCTAGCCGATGGTGACGGTGGCGATGATGGCTCACTCAATCCCCAGACCGGTGGTGCTTCGGTCATCTGAAATAGAGACAGAGAGAGAGAGAATAATGTAAAAAATGGAGTAGGGTGGTTGTTATTGCATGTTTCTGTCGCAGGCGCGAAACAGCGGAGCTAGGATATTTTGTATACATTCAGCGAGCAGTGAAACGGGTCTAGGTAGTGGGGATGCGATGGAATGCTTTTACCTTTGAGTCAGTTATTGAAATCTATACCGAAGATTGCCTACTTATTTTCAATGCTGATTACATTTTTTCAGCTCTTGAATTTCACAGAGGAATTCGAAGAACGTAGTTTATCTGAAATACGACGGTTTTCTGCTCAATAGTTTTAGTCTAGAGACACTTGACAATCCAGTCGATGAACTGTTTTCATATTTTAGATAGTAGTTGGATATCTGGAATAAGTTTACGTAACGGTAGACCTCTAAGACGCATATTTTAAGATATTTGAAAGATTCACTGTGCTCTGACAGATGATTGACGTCAAAAACTCCATTGGGCTCCGCCATCGTTCCCCCCCAGGAACTACCTCTCGGTATTACTTCTGGGGGGATGGCTGTACTTGATGTACTCATTCACTCTCGCTCACGCGTTCATACGTCCTGTATGAGGCTTATTTGGGTGCTCTCTCTATCGCACCTTGATTCACTCTCTAACACTCCACATGAGGCTGACTTTTGTGCTCACCTTTTTCGTTCCTTGCGAGGCTGACTTGTGTGCTTACCTTACTCATTCCTTGCTAGGCTTACTTTTGTGCTCGCCTCTCCCATACCATGTGAGGCTGACTTTTGTGCTCACCCTAAACATGCTGTGTGAGACTGACTTGGATGCTCACCCTTTCACTCCTCTGCCACGCCATGGGCATCGATAGCTAAGTCCCAACATACTACGCTACGACCCTCCCGTCTTGGCATGAGGCAGTCCACTTATACGCCTATACACTCACTCTTCTGTCTTGCTTCGGGGTGGCTGGGTTTACCGCTTACGCGGTTGCCAGTCGCTGCGCCAAACCTGCCTCAGCATGAACAGACCATTCACTCCCTTTTTTGCGCTTGGCCTTTTTCGCTCCAACTAACCAATCACTAGTTAGTCGTGCCCGTCGTCTGTTGCTCGGCTCGCCAGATTACCTGTAGCCTACAGTCATTCTGGGTGGTAGCAGTCGAGACTGCGTTCCACTTCTCCACCGATTGACACATCCGCTGAATAAGGGTATCAGGGGTTGTGTCCCAGCCACAGACGTCAAGCATTGCTCTTCTTTCGACGTCGAACCGAGGACATACGAACAGTATGTGTTCGGCAGTTTCGTCTACACCTGGGCAGTCCGGGCAGGCGAAGACCTCCGCGTGCCCGAGCCTGTGGCGGTACTGTCGGAAACAGCCATGGCCTGACAGGCATTGTGTCAGATGGAAGTGAACTTCCCCATGGGGGCTTCCCGGGCTTCGGCAACAGCACCAATTTCTGCCTTATCCATCTATCGGGTAAACGGCACTCGTCAAGGTACCTCTGCATAGCTAGCCTGAACATGTTCGGGTTCACTATGATCGCTGCCTTGAGAGCGCTGTTTGGAACTCCATCCGGCCCTGGAGCTTTGTTCATTGCTAGGGATTTAGCCACTGCAAATAGTTCTTCATTCGTCACCGGAGCCACCGTTTCGGCCGTGCCCGCACTGTCTCGTAGTGCAGGTGGCCAGGGGCTTGTGGCTCGAGACGGGAAATCTACTTCGATAATCGTCGCCAACCGGTCCGGAGACCGTTCTGGGGGTGAAGAGCCTCCTTTGGTCTTGGCCATCACAATCCTGTAGGCGTCACCCCACGGATTCGCGTTGGCACTCTCAGGATAAGCGTTGTAAATAGGGGTTTGTACACTACTCGCGTTCTAATAAAAATTTGCCCGGCGGACCCTTCTTTTAAGGGCGGCCTAGGTGCTTCTACCGGAATTTCGGATTTTCGTATCAAAACAAAAAAGAAAAAACAAATAAACTTATTTTTTTTTCTCCGATCCACTCTCCACTGCTGGTCGTTTCTTAATACTCGCTGCTGTTGACGATGGCGAGAAATCGACGGTTTTTCTCCCGACCGGCCGGGACTCCAACGGCCGTGTTCTCCTGCTGGTTTTCGTTGGCTGCTCCAGCAGCGGTCCTTGACTGTTAGGTAGGGAGATGAGCGACGACACCAAAGCGCTAATTGTTGAACCACGGGTCGGCCCTTTTGCGGAAAATACTTTTCCGCAAACTAACAAACTAGAACTGGCTGGTTTTGTCCAGCGAAAAAACGTCCAAGCGGGGCAAAAAACACACGACGTCGTTCACTCATGGCTCGAAACTTTCTCTCATAGCTACGATGGCCGCCTTCTTCGGGACCAAAAAAACACAACGCCACATATCTGCCATCGCTATGGTATAGCATAGTCAGTCCACGTCAGTCTACCGAGTGTATACACAAAAAAGGGTATATTTCCACCCAGTGCTGAATTGTTACCTTGACGGGTTACAGCGTGTAGTTCTTTGCACTGAAATTGCACTTCTCTTATATAAGTGTTATCAAAACACCGACACCATGTTCCATTGATTTGCACTGAAATAAAAAAGTGCAGTTTCGGGGCAGAGATTTATCACGAAGGAGCCAGTGCACTGACTAACACCAACAACTCAAACGTCAAAACAATGGCCGCTAACAAATTTACTAGTTGACGCAAGATTTTTTCTTTAAATTTCTTATTTTTTGACAGAGTTGATCTATTCGGATGCTTTATACGTCAAAGAATCGGACAGTCTTGTAGTTCATACTAAAAGAGACTGGGCCACCACGGTTTTAAACCAGCGGAGTTATTGCGGATTACGAGGGTACCACTTTATTTCATTATTTATTATTTTATTATTTCAGCTACTTCAGCATCCTGCAGGTTTTAAAGCAGTTTAAGGTTAGTCTCACAGAAAACTTCCATTTTAATCAACTTACCCCAACGCAATGCGGAAAAACTCCGATATTTTTGGACCATACCATGGTGGTCCAGTCTACATTAAAATGAACTACAAGAATATCCGGTTCTTTTGACTAATAAAGCATCCGAATTGATCAACTCTATCAAGAATTATGATTTTTTGAGAAAAAAATTCTGCGTGAACCCCAACCCGAGCGTTTAGGTGTAAAGAGACAACTCTTACCGATTTTGACCCCATTATTCCAGTCAGGTCACCTAGTGACTAGAAGAATATTTCCATCTTCCGGTAACAAAATGACGTGATTGTGAGAGTAGGACCCCAGTTCGTTTACAGCAGCCAGGGCGAAAACAGTGCAGTGACTACGTTCGATGGTTTCTAACTACCGCCGACTTCATCCTAGAGCGAAGAAGTCTGTCATCGTGGCGTACTTCGGCCGGCTACAGCTGAGTGCCCGTGCACAAGATCCTGGTGCCAGGTAAAAGTATCAAGCACATGCCAGGTTCCAGCCGTCCGACAGTTTTGGCTTGACCGGAAGGTGCAACAAGCACTGAAGCGAATAACGGTAGGCAGGGTGGCGAAATCCTTCCACGCCTAGTGCCGGGAGGTTGGTGTGACCGGCCAGATGGTCAAAAAGTATTTGGCCAACATGGAAATCAGCATGAGGAAGCGGAAGTCGATGTCGGCCGTGTCAGAAGCGCAAGTGGCCACCCAAAAGCAGCAGTTGAAGATACTCGTCAAGGGTGTCTTCCCTGCAAAGCGCAACTTGGATATGATCATGGACGACGAGACGTACCTGACGCTCGACGGCAATGTCTGGCAATAGACTGGCTATTTCCCATCCAGCAGGAAGGAGGAGAACTACGTAAAGTACATCTTCCACACAATGCTTCTAATTTAAGCATTGAACAACATTGAAAAAGAGTTGTAAAAGTCGGTCTTCTTTTCTTCGCAACTTACGATCAACGGGGAAAGTCACCTAGTAATGATCATTATCATCTTGGTCGCGCAATCGGAATGATGACCGCATGTGTTTCAGATTTCTAGGTTACTCGATTTTGGACTGTCATTCTCCAATCCTCTTGAACTTCCTCTACACCCACAAATTTCTCGAATGCATACAGTCAGCGAGTGCAGGACCGACCTCTTCTAGGTTCCCTTCTGAGCATAACGTTACATGGACTCGTTCACAGCATTCGCGCTACATGAACAGTCTAGATCGATTTTTTGAGTTAATAAAATCGATGTTGTCAAACAACGAGTCGGGAAAGTCGGATGCAAAAAACTAACTTTTTCAAGGCAAAATTTGAGAAAACCGTTTCGAAATCACCCACTCCTACTGCTATGTACTTTGTCTTGTAAAATTTTATAGTCAGTCCGATGCTCACAGGCTCCTCCACTGCTCTGCGATCAACGCTATCATCTAACGTCACAATCGAATATTTTGATGCTTGACTTTTATCGATCCAGCGTCATTCGTGCCATATTTTGCTTCTTTCCACTGATTAGTACGCCTTCTTGAAATCCACAAAAAGATGGTGAGTTCGCAAGTTGGATTCCCGGATGTTATTTGATCCGTCGTTGATCGTTCTTTTCAGAACCCACCTTGGTATACACCGACAAAGCACTCAGCTAATCGGTGTAGCCTGCTAATCTGAATACGTGTGAGTACCACATAGGCAGCATTGGGCCTCCATAGTTATTACATTAGTTTGTGGTTCTTCTTAGATTAGATTAGATTCTTTGATTTGGAGCCCCCATCATCTTACATGGAACATACGGGTTGAACGGGTGCAGAAGAGATTTGTCCGACTCGCACTACGAGACCTTCCATGGCGGAATCCTCTAGATCTTCCGTTTGGATTCAATGAACCGATAACCGCATGTATTCGAACTTTCTCTACGGTCGAGGATTTGTTCGAGTATGGTGAACAATCGCACAGAAAGTTTCACGGTCTGCTATTTTTATGACTTGACTCCTACTATTCATTAAGACTATTTTTTGTCAGATGAATTATTTTAATAAATAAATACGAATTGGATCCACCCACAATTCCGGCTTATTTGTGGTTGAACTTTACTGGTTTCCGGTAACCAACCTCTGTTTAAGGAGTATCATTACGATGCGGCATAGCCGCGTTACCGAGGCCTAGGAACCAAAGAGGCGCAAAGCCGCTGTGGATCTGCCGAGAGAGGTGGTCGCTGAACCGGAAGCAAGCGAACCTGTGATCCACTCGTTTGCCCTGTTTACTCAAACATGCTATTCCTAGTTTAAGTCCGACTGAGCGGTAGTGAAGTCGGACAGCACGCGCAAAAGCGATGTGGCCTAGCCACATTGAGCGGTGGATTCAAAATAAAATTGGCAACGCTAGTACAATGTAAACACAAATGAACGGGCCCATATTATTGGCTCGAATCAAAACTCGTCGAAATGTCAATTGACGATAGGTTCATCCGGAGTGTTCATTTGTGTTTACATTTTGCTAGCGTTGCCAATTTTATTTTGTGTCCACCACCCAATGTGGCTACGTCACATCGCTTTTGCGCGTGCTGTCCGACTTCGCTACCGCTCAGTCGGACTTCAAATAGGAATAGCCCCTATGTTTGAGTAAGCCGGGCAAACGAGTGGATCACAGGTTCGCTTGCTTCCGACGGCGGGTCGGTGGCCGCCTCGGCCGGTGGATAGGCTTCGGTTATGCGGCTAAGCCGCATCGAAATGGTACCCCTTAAACATTCTAACTAGGATCAGTTGTGTCACCGGAGCCGGAATACGAATTAGAACCATTCCGACTGAGATTAACTGGGAGGTTTAGTAAAATTTAATCTGGAAATAAAAAATTTCTGGCAACGCTCCAGCACCCCGTTGAATTTTAACGATTTCGCCACCTGGGCGCCAGGTTGACAATATAAAATGAACTTTGTTTACTTTCGACAAGTTTTGATTCGAGCCAACAACATCCAGCCCAAATGAACACTCCGGATGAACTTATCGTCAATTGACATTTCGACAAGTTTTGATTCGAGCCAATAATAGGAGCCCCTCAATAGACGTTAAAAAGGGAAAAAAGACACAAACATCAGCTGTCAAATGAGAGCTCGGCCTTCTACACGCACACATTCAAGCCTGCACTCGATTTGCGGCTGGATGTTGTTGGCTCGAATCAAAACTTGTCGAAAGTAAACAAAGTTCATTTCATATCGTCAATCTGGCGCCCAGGTGGTGAAATCAACGGGGTGCTGGAGCGTTGCCAAAAAAATTTTATTTCCAGATTATATTTTACTAAACTTGCCAGTTTAACTCAGCCGAAATGCTGGCTGGATCTAATTCGTATTCCGGCTCCGGTGACACAACCGATTCAAGTTAGAATGTTTAAGGGGTACCATTTCGATGCGGCTTAGCCGCATAACCGAGGCCCGGGCGAGGTGGCCACCGACCCGCCGTCGGAAGCAAGCGAACCTGTGATCCACTCGTTTGCCCGGCTTACTCAAACATAGGGGCTATCGCTAGTTTAAGTCCGACTGAGCGGTAGCGAAGTCGGACAGCACGCGCAAAAGCGATGTGGCGTAGCCACATTGGCTGCTGGACACAAAATAAAATTGGCAACGCTAGCAAAAGGTAAACACAAATGAACACTCCGGATGAACCTATCGTCAATTGACATTTCGACGAGTTTTGATTCGAGCCAATAATATGGGCCCCGATTTGCACTAGAGTGTTCCGTTGACACCGTGCCAAAACACCTGGGCAGTGTCAGAGCCATCAATTGGCGAATCAAAGCGTGATTGACCTATAGATGGCACGTATTTAAAAATGATGACGGGAAATTTGGCATCCGTCAAAATACAGGGATTTTTTAGTTTTTAAGAAAATTTCTCTAATATCTTCAAAACGTAACTCAAAATGGCAAAACCACATTAGGTAAGTTATAAAAATCTATCAAAGCTATAACTGCAAAAATCTTAGGTCACTTGAATAGTTTTAATCGCCGTGTGTTGTTCCCGCGTGTCTGAACTATTTTGGAGCATCCGGAAGTTCTGCCATCTTTTTCAAAGTTCCCTCGTCTGGCTATCCAGTGTTTCATAAATGGAAGCAGTTCTTGCACTTATCCGGCAAGAGCACCGAAATTATATGTGCGGCTCATTTTACTTCGACGAATATTATTGCAGGTAAGATATGCTGCGAAAACCGCATTAGACACATTCCAGCGTTAGGGGACAACGTTTGCACGCATCATGCAACTGTTAACAGCTCGTCGTTTGAAAAATCCTACGATGTACGCTCAAAAAACTTAATTGAATACTTTAAAAGTCCTAACACAACGTTAATGTTATGGATTCGATGTTTTTCAGGTTGTCCTTTCATTCTGAGAGGTGAAAATGTCGCGTTAGGGGACAACAGCGCAAAAAATTTATTTTCCAACCTACACTTGTATTTATCAAAAAACCTGCCCTGTCTTAAACTTTAGAGCATCTATTTGTTCTAGAAATTTGATCATCGATAGTCACAGAACAATACTGTGTACTTAGATCTTCGAGTTTTTAGGATTTTTTTTCACGACCGCTGCGAACACTGCGTTAGGGGACAACACCAAAATGAACACAAACGGTCGCATATGAAGTGTTGTCCCCTAACGCGACTGAAGAATTTGTTGAAGCTCAAACAAAGCGATGTATATTACCTCTGAACCTGTAAATAAATCAAAATAATGATTTGAAACGCCAAACCAGATGTATTTCTAGTTTCAACTTCATGTGTTTTATTAAGAAATCAAATTAATATGAAATGAGAACAGGACACACCGCATACCACAGTGTGGCGCGGTATAGAAGAGATTGTAGCCCACAATCGCCACTTTCTAATAGATCGAAAAAGGTAGTTTCAAGTAGTTTTGGTTAGTTTAATATATTATTGACCTCAGTGGCGGAGTTTTAACATCATGAGAATTTTTTAAAAAGTTTCTTTTTTTAAATTCATTCTAAGTCCAAAATCTTTGCAAACCAGATTCAATTACCAAAACTGAGTTTAATTAAATGAGGGTATTACATATTACGTGTTGTACAATGAACATTTTCATGTCGAAATTTTGAACCTCCTCCGAATTTTTTTTCTGGATCCGCTCCTGATTGACATAGGAAAATATATGAAATAAAATTAACTGTTTCTTAGGGTGACTCAATTTTTTTTTTATTTTGTTCACCAACTAAGTTTTTTTCATGTAAGTTTGGTGCACTGACTTTGTTTTTTGACCTTATAAAATCTTGAAAATAAAAGTGACTGGTGATGAGGGCAGATAAAATACGTCATAGGGTTGTTCAATATTTATTTTTTTGTTACGTTACAAATACACAAATGTGACTATGAAGCAATTCAACAAAGGAAAGACTGTCAAACGATTATACTCAGTCGAGCAGTTATTATATTTACATATTGTATATAATGTTGTCGCGAAACACGAATAATACGGTTAAAAAAAAATTCGAAAGAGAATATTGCCCTTCCAGTTCATCCTCTGGCGTTTGCACAACTGTTTCTAGATCTACAAGACGACACTTGTTAGTGATGATTGCGGAAATTAGTCAAAATGTAGCCATTTTACGCAATTTTTGGAAATCCTCAGGATAACAATTTGAATTTCAAGTGCTATAAAACATAAAAAACTGCATTAAGCTACGATGTTTGGTTCATGTTGAAAAAAATCTATCCCGAAAAGACAAACCGGGTTAGTTCCAAGTGGTCAATAATTATCCCGCAAATTTGAAAGAATGTGACGACGAGTGAGTGCTATTCCCTATGACCAAATTTTTCCGCGCGTTCTCATTCTTATTTGGTATTCTAATGCGTCCCATTCTATATCTTTGAAATCACTTCGAACTCTGTTCTGAAATTGTTGATATATCCTTAGATAGTTTATTTACTGAAATATGTAATAAAAAAAACTTGATAATTTTTAGATATTATAAGGCCTCTCCCTTAATGGAACCGTCCCCCCCCCCTCTCCCCGCCCCTAAGACCACTTATGACACTGCATGGCTGCGGTATTGCTGAAATAGGTTGGTTATATCTTTTATGTCCATATACTGTTCTGTAGGCTCTCAAAGTAACTCTGCAGAAAGATTTGTCGTATTGCAACGGAAAGCGTTAGGAGACAACTCTTCAGTGCACCCCTCTGAAAGAACTATTCCAAAGCTTGTTATATACAAATAGCATATTTTTAGAAAGGTATTGATGAGTACTAATAGCTTCTGAAAAGATTTCATAGATAGCGTGCTTTGTTTTCGTGAAAAATTGAAAAAACATGATATTTGCGTTAGGGGACAACGCAGAAATGGTCAATTTTTGCCCCCCTTTTATCCGACGATCAATTCACTCAATAAATCTGCGTCCGAAAATGAAATCTTTGTACAATATGTGAACAATAAAATGGAATATAAGATTATTCCAAATAAATTTTATTACAAACCTGTCGGTGTGGTACGGAAAAATCAATTCAATTATTAAAAACGAGTCATAAATGTATTACTGGTTTTCATCGACGACCGTCATGAAATTCTTTTAAAAAATTTCTATATATCTATGATTTGGGAGCCTTAAACCTATACCATCATATTTCAGAACAACTTTTACTTATATTAGCAGATTTATTTTTATGAGGTAAGCGATACAAGTGCGTGGAATGTGTCATTATCGGATGAACGGATTTTCCGACGTAATCTAGGACGTCCACAATAGAAATTTCCGCATCATAGTCGGAATCCGGAAAAATTACATAACCTTTCACTTCCTTCCTAAAAATTAAAGCATCATCCTTTTTGTAATTGCAGGCCTGACAGACAGGTGTCTAACAACACGTTTTAGTTTTGCTTTGATTCTTCAATAAAAAATCATATTTTCCTGGTTGCAGTTGAAATCGAAATAGTGAACTTACGCCTTTCGGTTTTTCTCCTATTTTTAGCGTGCGCAACTAAAGCGCAACTGGTGTAGATGATGCGCAAGTTGATTCTCTAACATGTACACAAGATGTGCATTAGTTGCCCACTCTGCAGAAAGGGAAAAAATCGAAAGGCGCAAGTTCAATATTTCGATTTTCAACTGCAACCAGAATATATTAATCCATTCGATTCATCCTGCCGCCCACTTGTCAACGACTCGTTTGCCACACCGACAAGAAAAAATAACATTTCAAATCCACGCTAGCCATAGCGTATCCTAGCACACCGTCGCTACTGATGAGCCAACCACGTCATTACCACAATCAGCATCATCACTGCGTGAATTACAGTGAAACCAGCCTTTGGGAATATTCAGCAATGTTGCAATTTCTGCCATGCAACATTTTCGAACACTTTATAACAATCTCCGGTTGATGAAAACAGTTTTGTTTTCAACTTCGCTCTGACAAAAGATAGTGAAAGTGATTCCGATACGGTACAATTCCGATTCTTCTTCCGCGACGATTAGTACTACGATGATTTATAATATTCCGAAGACGGCGAAGAGGGAACACCGCAAGTAAAACACCAAGAGCCGTAACTGTTACTGACCAACCATAACAACTGCCACTTTGGGATCCGTCGCGTACAGTCCAATTGAATAAAGTGAATTTTATGCCGAACAGTGAGCATGAAACCTAAAGTCAAGAGACAACGCGATGAATCCTCTCTTCACCATCTTTTTTGTACAATTCGAAGAGTAAGCGAATATAGACTAGTAGGAGACGGTTAAAACTATTTCATAAATGAACCGAACGTCTACAATCTGAATTAATGCCATATAATATATTCACTTAGCTGAAAATAAGCAATTGAAATACAGATGGTTGGAGTATGAAGTATTCCACGCCTTCATTGGTATTGCGCGAACGTGCCCCAAAGAGTACTCATCGATGTTTCTCTCGTTAAGTTGTTGACAAACCAGCGCCAACATCCGCATTTTTTGGAATTTCATTAAGCTCTTCATTTTCGTTTCCAATGTCGCGTACTTCCTCAAGTTGTCGAGCGTTTCAACCTTCAGAATCTAGTTATACATGGAAGCCTTCTCTGCATCCAAGTCAGAGCCCACTTTGATCCACCACGGGTGGAAAAACGTCCGCAAGTATTCGCGTCTGGTACGCGATTCGTTTAAGCTTGAATCTCGCAGTCGAGAATCCAGTCAACTATAAACGAGTACTCTTTCTCTGGAGCTCAGTATTTCAATGGAGTATTTCAATGGCATTTTACATTGAGCACAAACACAAAATTATTCAATTTGCACGAATCCTTAAGAAACGCTCTCTCGAATGACATTCATTCAAATTAAAAGTCAGTCGAGGTTGAAGCCAAATTTATACCTTTCCGATCCGATTCAGTGACGGTTCAGTACCGTGCACGGATACTAATATTCTTTCATACAATCAAATGCGTGCATTCACACTTGTCCGGGACGGTGCCTTACCGGAAAAGTGTGAAAGCTCGCATTTGATCGTATGAAAGAATATTGGCGTCCGTGCACGGTACTGAATCGGATCGGATAGGTGTAAATAGTGCTTGATACGGAACTCCAGGTTGCCAAAGCTAACAGGAAAAATAGTTTAGTAAACCGTGCAACCAGATTTGTTATTAATTACGCCACGTGTGTTTAGATTTCGTACCATCGTCTTTAATATTAAATTATCGCGTTGAGCCATGTCAAATGAGAAAAAGCGAGATCATCCAATAGCCATGATGAAATCTGTGAAGGGATTTTTTTCAGGATAATTTTATATTTTCCCCAAATTTCTCGCATTTTCTCTCATTCCGGCTCACATATTAAATTCCAGTGGGTATTTAATCCACAATAACGGGTATATTTTCTTTTGGTCGTCCCTATCTGATTCAAATGCCACAGCACATTGGCACAAACAATACAAATTCAGCGTACCGGTGAATGAACAAGAAGACATAACATTCTACCGGGGAAACCTGACAAGTGCAATATGCTCTAGAGTAAATCCTTTCTCCATTTTTATTTTCGACCATGACATTCCACTGTACGACGGACAGTCATAAATAATCAAAACGCCACTATCCTCCCCATCCGACATGATTGCAAAACGGAAAACACTCATGGCTAGGGTTTTGGCATTTGACCGGGTCATAAAGGAAAATATCCAGCTTCCGATTCGTGGTATCAAACGGGAACCGCAGAAATGAATTTGCCTTCAGGGATGGAAATTACTCTAGGATGGAAGCTAACATCATTCGTCGGATGTCGGATGTAAATTATTGTGGTTAAGTTAAAGGTTAGCCTGTATTTTATTGCGGTAAATCTGGTGCGTAACCGTTTTGAGGTTAAGCTGAGCAATTTGTCAAAATGGCTTGCTTGAATCTTGCTCAGCTTGTGGAATGCCGAGAAGGTTGATGGATGTGAATTTCAATGTTAAGTTATTGCGCATTTTGTCGGTAGATAGACTTTCATGCAAATATTTAACCCTCCGGCACTCGAGCGAATGGCTCCCCAAATGAGCAGCCGCTGGTGCTGAAAGATTTCGTTAAAGTTTCTGAAAGTGTTGCATCAAATACAACGGCACGAGTGCCGGAGGGTTAACGTAGGAAAATAAATAGCCTCACGCCGAACTACACGGGCAACAACAAATAATCATTCCGACTCTCTGAATCACAATCGGTGAGAGGGCGTTCAACATTGATTTTTTTAACTTTGGTAACAACCTGATAAATGATAAAGACGCTGTGAACATATTTTCAAAAACAAATTAATATTTCATTAAGTTTTTTTGTGATAATCAAGACCATATAGGGGACTTGTGGGTAAAATGAACAGGGGGGGGGGGGTAAAATGAACAGGTAGCCAAATCAAGTCAATGTTAGTTAAATTTAGAACAAACTTCACAGAAACGTGACCTGCCAAGTATTCAAAGGATATTGAAATAATTTCTTTCGATAAAAAGCTGTCGAATGTGAAATAAATATGATGAAAACCAAAATCGGCATTCATGTTTGTCGTTGATGTTAAATTCGGCATGTAGAATATAAGGTCATTTGTGGTGAAATTGTAATTTTAATGTGAAAATGGTGTTACATGACAGTACTTGAACCTCTTGCAGATATTTCACAGCAATAAGTAGGGATCAGGACAAATCGGCTCAATCGGAACGGCTGTTTGAAAATAAAATGTCTAAGGGGGTAAAATGAACAGGTTGTAGTGGGGGTAATATAAACCATCTTGCTGCTCCAAGTACCAAGCTTCAAAATTAATCGCTAAGTTCAAGTTGCTATATCTTCACTGTTCTCCAACAGATCCTTAAAGTTTAAACACCTGTGGATAACCCCAAGTTTGTAGATGTGTTTCCATGTCACAGAATTGTAAATTGGTTAGTATTACATGAAAATTTAATTTTTCCGTGACAAGTTTTTTTGCCTACAAAATGCCCTGTGTGTATGCAATGCTCATGAGCCGCTGGGACATCGGCATTGCTCGGAAATTGCTTTTCAACGATAAGCATTGCATACATACAGAACATTTTGCACGTCACTAGAAGGTGTTCATTTTACCACCAGCACATGTTCATTTTACCCACACGCTATAAACATGTCTCTTTTTTGGACATGTTTTGAAATCAAGAATAATGTTTGAAAACTTGTGTTTATGTCGAAATATTTTCACCAAATATGTACAAAACATGTCTAACAAGAAACGTATAAGGTGATTGTAGTATCTCAATCACTTATTAGTTAGAAAATAGTAACTTTGCTTATCGTGTTCATTTTACCACCAGTTCCTCTACAACTATCTCTCACTTCATAAAAAATAGGCTTCTTCATCCCGAGTAACGTGTGCGTGTATGGTGTAAATCAATGCGATTCTTGTTGGTGTACTAGGTTCTTTACAGACACAGTTAACCTCACTTTTCTTGGCAGTTCGCTTGTACTGTTTACATGGACGTAGAAAAATTTGTGGACGACTGGATTCGCTCGAAGCAAATCGCAAAGAAATTTTCTAAGTCCATGTAAACAGTACAAGCGAACTGTCATAAATGAACACTCAGTTCATTTGTGACGTCACCGAAAAGTATTCAATTGGTGAGATGTTACTAGAGCACTCTAGTTAGAGTGTGGCCAAGAGGTCATGACGTATCCAAACGAACATGAAATTTGACGTAAACACAATAGAAATATGTCAGATTTCTGCTCGTTTGGATACGTTAAACGCGCCTTGGCCGCACTCTAACTAGAGTGCTCTAGCTGTTACCTCATTTTTCTTTGACTGTTAAATGACGTTTTAATTCTACTATGACACCCTTTTTCCGCCAACCATCACTGAGAAATTTAACGGATGTTGCTACAAATGCAGTAATCATACCAACTGTGAGCTTTGAGCAAAACAGTTTACTGCTCTTGCAATTCAACGATTTGTTACCTTTCTATTTTTTAAAGGAGTAAGATTAAAGGAATAATCACCAGAGGGGGCGAAACGCTACTGTCTACATGAATTCTCGGATTGACCATATACTGCTTTGGCATTACTTTGACAATATACTAAAAGTGACTCTAACATATGCAAGAGCAAGCCAATGTCCGACCAGTGCTAGCAACATTAAGCGCTTTCTAGTAGCTATAATCTCTTTTGGTACAATTTAATTGACAATCCAATGCGAATGATACGTGTCTAGTATTCAGTCGAGTAAATATATGTACCTTGCTTGTAATAAATTACATAAACGGGGTCGGGCAGCCAAGTTCCTGTCTACGCTGTAACACAGTTGAAAGAGAAACAAAAATTAAATACGATACTTGTTGCATACCGGAACCGGTATGTGCATCACACATCATCCAACGTTTCTTTTTTCTGCAGGAGCTAGTAATAGCTAAGTATGTACATTGTGCAGCTTACAGCGTCCTTGGAAATGAAATGTGCGATGACGATATGCTGTAGAAATTTTCCCTCTTGTTTATGTTGATTTAGAATTAGAGTAAGTTGTCGTATTGTGCCTGCTGAGATGTATCTAGAAATAGTAGGTTTGTTTGACTAGTTACTAATGACTGTAATTTCAAGTTCGTATACAGTCGTGATTCGCTGGTTGAGCCGAACGAATTGGATTCGCTAGTTGGACCGAAAATGTATCTACTCACATCTCTAATTAATGTAAGTTTGATTGTCAAAGTGAATTTGACACGAAATTTTGACATTCAGTGTATATCCGTTGAATGTCGCCAAAAAATGTCAAGCCCAGTTAGCAAGGATTCTCAATGGTCAGTACGATAGTATCACTAGCCTTATAATAGGGTATTGCGAACAACATTCATTTTTCAAATTGTGACAAATATTAAAGTAAACTCAGATGCCAAATTTCACATCATTTGGACAATTGTTTTCCCCCGCGCACTTCGCCTGAAGCGACCTTGTTGAACGTGGAAAATAGAATAAAATAAAAATAGGCTGTTGTCAGAAAAATTCAGAAATATTAGATTTTTGACATTTAGTCAAGAAACCTTTTTTTCATCAAATGTCCTAATATCCCATTTTGCCGTATTTTCTCTTAAATGAAACATTTACCTTGTGATTCATGAGCATTTTTACACTGAAAATAGTAAATAAAATGATAATTTATTGATAAATGGACTTGATATGTGTCATTTAATGATAAAATTTGGAATCGAGACTCAATGTCAAAAAAACTAATGTATCTGAATTTTACCGATGGCAAATCTACTTCTATTTTGTTCAACAAGTGTTTTTTATTTAATTTAATTTGAAGAATATTAGAGATATATGCAAGAGAAAAGAATAAAATTTAATATTAATAACGAAATGCGCTAGAACCCCGGCTTCCCGTATTCTAATAAAGGTCACAAAAGTTCCAATCGATTTCTGAGACTTTTCAAGTGGCCGCAATTTAGGAAGAAACTGAGAACGTGAGTTCAGAGTCGTGGATCTCACGACCAGTGGAGCGGTAGCGAGGGGGGGGGGAGGGCTTCGAGTCAAAGCGCAGCAAATATATAAACAAAATTTGAAAAATATGTTCAACAACATTTTTTCTAATACTAAATACTTAAATACTAAATACTTTTCCAAGTTTCATTTGCAATAGATATCTTCTGAGAATATTTATTTGTAGTGAAAATTGGCGACAGGCCTCGGCACTTACTGGTCGGCTTGTTGTGAAAGCTAGGTCTACCGACGAGGACTACAATGAGTAGACACGGCGAAGCGGGGAGCTAAATGGTTCCTGGTATCGTGACAAAACTGGGAGCTAATTGGTTCACGAAACGGATATCGGTACTGAGCGAAATTCTGCCACATTCTGTAGTCCTTCACTGACGGCGAACATGAACTGGAGAGTGTGCGTTTGGTTAGAAAATTTTAGTTCCACCTGTGACCACATAGAGGGCGCCAGCACTAACTTTTCATAGAAGTGAGATAGAATATCGAGATGTTCGGAAGAATTATTTAAAAAATTTTGTTCTACAACTTTGTAGAAGACTCCTAATCTCTATCTCTCTCCGTTGAAAAGTTAGTGTTGGCGCCCTCTATGCGGTAAAATGTGGAACTAAAATTTTCTAACCAAAACATGACTCGTATTACTTACTATAAATCTTCTGAACATACTATTGACCTAAACCCAACCATTATCTCACAAAAATGTATAGTTGGTGGGAAACGAGTACTGATACACAACCATGCATTGATAAGCCCCATGCAAAACTGATTCAGACATCACTTCGTTAAAAGTTTAATAACTTCTTTTAACAAAGCTGGATTCACTAGCAGTCTTCGACAAAGTGGTAAGCAATTGAATGATCTTTCTTATTTTCACTTACAGTGATAATACTATGCATACAGTGCCACCTAGCGGCAAAAGTGCGAGTTAGTGGGTTTTCTCCATGTAAATTGTCGAAAAATCCCATACAAACTTCAGGCACGTTGGTCCGGTAGCTAGACTTATCCGATTTGCTTCAAATGTGGAGCAAGTACTCCTGGTGGGACTAGGAATCGAATCAGGGGTGGGCCGATAGGGGCCATTTTTTCCTGTCACTCTATTATTCATACAACCTACCCCCCCTCCCCCAAAAAAAATTCTTACCACACCACTGTTTAATCAGTTGTACTGGGATACTATTTGTTTATTTGTCATTAGATGGTCCCCTGGCGATCAAAAACAAAAACTGGTCTAAGAATGTATGAATGCAAATTTCTTCTATGCCAGTCGCTTCCTGCTCTAAATATATATATATATATATATATATATATATATATATATATATATATATATATATATATATATATATATATATATATATATATATATATATATATATATATATATATATATATATATATATATATATATATATATATATATATATATATATATATATATATATATATATATATATATATATATATATATATATATATATATATATATAAATATATATATATATATATATATATATATATATATATATATATATATATATATATATATATATATATATATATATATATATATATATATATATATATATATATATATATATATATATATATATATATATATAATTTCAGATCCGGTGGAAAAATCCAATAATTAAAAGCAATCAATCCTGATTTCCTCGTTGACCACATCTGACTGACAACGGGTAAGAGCAAAGAAAGAAAAAAAAATACTCTTGTCATTAAAACATCGGATACCCATTGTGTGGTTTTCATTCTCAGAAGCATTTTCTATCCGTCCTAGACTTTCCAAGCATAATCTGCTACGTATGCTAGTCTATATTAACAGTCTACAAGAAGGAAGTAGCTATTTGTCTTTGAAAGCCACTGTCAAGAAATGAATCACTGCTTCCTGTCTTCATTGTCCAACACATCAGACGTCATCATATAATTTCCAATAGCTGTTGCCCTTCATCAACATTCCATGATGGTCTGTTTATTGTTGAATTCAGAACCATAATCGTTAGAGAATCTGCCGGAAGTGCGATTCAAAGGATACGCCCTACTGGATTCGCTATACACTATAGTGGCAGTGATCCATCAGATATACAAACATGGATGAAGCTTGGACTAATGACCGTTAGCTTTACCGCCGCCTACAGCCCAGTTTTGTCCCTGTGCTGGGAATATAGAAGGAACCTGGATTACGGCGGTGACACAATGGCAGAGCATCGACCTCACGTAAAACCGTTGTCTTTTTCCTCCTCTCACGTAGGAAGTCCACAGAGAATGGTTGATTAGAATGTATCACCATTATCACGAACCGGAGACGCATTTTTATTGTTGAATATTGAACTATGGAGCTTGTAAAGAGGTCATTTTTGTCGCAGACGCCTCGTTCGGGACAAGATGTACGATGATCTGAATCAGGTCCGGACCAAAAGAATGCCCATCTTTACGATTACTGTGTGAATCAGGCAGTACAGTTACGTCGATAGAACAATGCAGAAATTGTTGCTCAGAGCAAACGATTCCGAAACAGACATAACACGATTATGTCATATCACATGGAACACGTGGCCGAATCCGGTTACAGTAGCTGGATGGGCAAGGGTGGATGGTCTGTGACTACTCCTATTCCTATTCTGCGTGTCTTCAGCACCTGTATTTTAGGGTCCCATCTCCCAGAATGGTTACGTGCGAACCGAATCTTTTATGTACGTGAAAATGCGAACAATGTTACAAAAAGTGACAGCCGGGAGCCGCCTGCCCAGCGGCAAAAAAAATGTCATTCAAGGAAAAAGCAGAAGACTTTTTCCATCGGTAGCGTCGCACGGTAGTCAATATTGTTCCCTTGAGACGATTCTTTTATGCTATCTGTGTCGGTCCCAACCAGGGTTGTTCTGTCTTCCGTACGGTGACGAAATATTTACGGTACAGTTTATGATTGTTGCGTTGAATGTATGGGATGTTTGCTTTGGGTATTATCTCTGGTAGACATATGACAAAGCCGTTGATGCGAATGACATGTTTGTGAGGATGGATGGAAATAGCGCGACATATGAGGTACAGTTTATCATTGTTCAGGGCAAGTGTTTGGTCTTTAACGTATTCAGAGAAAATCTTAAATCATTGGAGTCCAACTGATTTATGACTGAATATAGGCTTTCAGGAGCTTGGTCCGCTCTTCAGTATTCTTGTGAGTTTACTGCTCACATTTACACAGCCAGCGAGTGTAAGGCCTGCCCAAAGTCCAAGAACTCGTTCAGGATCTTTTCAAAACGTTACCATTCTTTTATTCAGAAAACTTATTTGATAAGGCACGTTTCCGTAAGATTAAAGTCAAATTTACACCTTTCCGATTCGTGTAAGTGCCGGTAGTTTCATTCAATTCAAATGCGAGCATTCACACTTGCCCGTGAACGGTGCCCTTCCGGACAGATGTGAATGCTTGCATTTGATTTGTATAAAAGAATATTGACGTCCATACACGGAAATGAACCGGCACTTAAACGGATAGGATAGGTGTAACTCAGTCACTGTAGCAAGCGGAAAGTTAGCAAAAGTTGTGCAAAGCGAAATTGATTCTGGCAGCGTTTCTGCCAGTATTTTGCGCGATTTGTGCGAGAACTCTGGCAAAAAATTCGCTCAAATGCAACAACCGTTTCTGACAAAAGCGGGGGCCCGTATCATTGGCTCGAATCAAAACTCGTCAAAATGTCAATTGACGATAGGTTCATGGCTGGATGTTGTTGGCTCGAATCAAAACTTGTCGAAAGTAAACAAAGTTCATTTCATATCGTCAACCTGGCGCCCAGGTGGTGAAATCAACGGAGTGCTGGAGCGTTGCCAAAAAAAAATATTTCCAGATTTAATTTTACCGACCCGCCATCGGAAGCAAGCGAACCTGTGATCCACTCGCTTGCCCGGTTTACTCAAACATAGGGGCTATCCCTAGTTTAAGTCCGACTGAGCGGTAGCGAAGTCGGACAGCACGCGCAAAAGCGATGTGGCGTAGCCACATTGGGTGCTGGACACAAAATAAAATTGGCAACGCTAGCAAAATGTAAACACAAATGAACACTCCGGATGAACCTATCGTCAATTGACATTTCGACGAGTTTTGATTCGAGCCAATAATATGGGCCCTAGGTTCATCCGGAGTGTTCATTTGTGTTTACATTTTGCTAGCGTTGCCAATTTTATTTTGTGTCCACCACCCAAAGTGGCTACGCCACATCGCTTTTGCACGTGCTGTCCGACTTCGCTACCGCTCAGTCGGACTTAAACTAAGGTTAGCACCTATGATTGAGTAAGCCGGGCAAACGAGTGGATCACAGGTTCGCTTGCTTCCGACGGCGGGTCGGTGGCCACCTCGTCCGCCGCACACAGAAAAAAAAATATTGGTAAAAGTAGGAGTGTTTCGCTCTTAGCAAAAAAACAACCAACGTCAGGTTGAAAGTAAAACTTTTAAATTAATCAAGAATAATATTCAAAATAAAAGATTTCCTTTTAAGCTAATGAAGATTGGTAATTAAAATTAAAGTTATATTTTCAAACTAAGAGTATGCGTTGGTTGTTTTTGCTAAGAGTTAAAAACTTTTATTTTTACCAACATTTTTTATTTCTGTGCGGATCCTCAGCGGCGTTGCGCCGCTTCGGTTCCTAGGCCTCGGTTATGCGGCTAAGCCGCATCGAAATGGTACGCCTTGAACATTCTAACTAGAATCGGTAAAGTCACCGGAGCCGGAATACGAATTAGAACCAGCCAGCATTCCGGCTGAGCTTAACTGGGAAGTTTAGTAGAATTTAATCTGGCAATTAAAATTTTCTGGCAACGCTCCAGCACCCCGTTGAATTCTAACAATTTCACCACCTGGGCGCCAGGTTGACGATATGAAATGAACTTTGTTTACCTTCGACAAGTTTTGATTCGAGCCAACAACCGACCCGCCGTCAAAAGCAAGCGAACCTGTGATCCACTCGTTTGCCCGGTTTACTCAAACATAGGGGCTATCCCTAGTTTAAGTCCGACTGAGCGGTAGCGAAGTCAGACAGCACGCGCAAAAGCGATGTGGCGTAGCCACATTGGGTGCTGGACACAAAATAAAACTGGCAACGCTGGCAAAATGTAAACACAAATGAACACTCCGGATGAACCTATCGTCAATTGACATTTCGACGAGTTTTGATTCGAGCCAATAATATGGGCCCACAACATCCAACCTTTCTGTATGCCTCCTGCCACATCTTTGTCATATGTTTTACTCGATTCGTGCTAAATTCTACCAGGTAGGAATGGCCAGGATCTTTGCACAGTTTATGTCCGAGTTATGCCAGGGTTTTGCTCGGTTCCTGTCAAAATTTGCCAGAAAACGCGAGCGAAACCGAGTTCGCGCTAGCTCAACTACCCCGACAGGATACGCGCAGAAATCTGACAGGGCTGCCAAATCAAGACTTACAGAAATCTAGCAGAGCGGTCTCTGCCAGAAAATTTGCTCACTGGGTCGATGCCCTTCAGGAACCCCCGTTTAAGAGGTCCTATTTCGGAGACGCCTAGGAACCGAAGCGAGGTTTTCGCAGACCCCCCGTCGGAAGCAAGCGAACCTGGCTAACTACGCCACACATAGTTACCATATTTACAGATTTACAGAGATGTCAGATGTTTTTCACAATTTTTGATCACACACGGAAACACTCTGGATCGTATAGCAACTAAATTATTAGTCATATTTCTGAAATCAACTAGTTAAAATTTGGTACAGCTAATCGATTGTTGATTTTTCTAATCTGTCATTTTTGTTTATATTTCAACAAAATAATGGCTGACACAACTAAAACATCTAGTAAAAAATATGATGCTGTCAGTTAGCATAGACACACATCGTCGGATACAGCACATCAAATGAGTTGTAACAGCTAATGTTATTCTTGTTTTCAAGAATGGTTCTGGTGGTAACAGCTAGGTTTGTTGTTGATTTTAATATTGGTTGCTGTTGATTTTAAGAATGGTCTTGGTTTTAACAGCTAATGTTATTGTTGATTTTAGGAATAGTACTGGTTGTACCAGCTAATGAGTTCTTTAAATCTAAGATGGATTTTCTGGATATATTTCTGATTATAAAAATACTAAAAAACAATTGTTTTGTAATTTGTCTATTAAATATATATTCTGAATGATCATTAAACTACCATATACAAGCACATTTTATTATTATAAGGTGGAATTAAACGAAAGGCATCTGTCTTAAGAGGGTTAATGAAAACCGTGCTTGTTTAAACCATCTTTCAATCCATAGTTATGATAAATAATTCATAAACATATAAATGAAAAGTAAATGTCCACAACTTTTCCATAAAATGGTAAAACCTCACATAAAAGTCTGAATCCTGCAGCAAAAGTGAGTTTCGTGATAATTTCACAACGAATTTTGTTGTACAATCCACCGTTCTAAAGTTCTCAAATTCAAAAATCAGGTTGTTGGGTACGAATACTAAAGTATCAACCACTTACTGTAGCACTTAAATCCCGTCACAGTAATAATTGGCTGTTCAATGATATAATGTGGGACTAAACTTCAAAATGCATTCTTACATACTTTCTTGAAATTGTTTAATACTATAACGAAACATGTACCTACTAAAGAAATATTGCATTTTTGTTCAACCTGCTAGAAATGCGTGTTACTTTCTTGACTTGATACTATCAAGTTAGTGTTTTTCCTAAAATATAATTTAGAAGGTAAAATATGACTTTGGTAAACAGTTTGAAATCTTACCTTCCTTAAATCCTTAAAAATTATTAAATATGTAATATACAGTACACCGATACACTACAAAAACGCAACAAACTTTGAAGGAAATCATAGAGCATTACATTATGACGTAATCAAGGAAAAATGAAGTCATCTTGAAAAATTCATATAAAAATGAACGTTCTGTATGTAAAGAGGTGAAGAGCATTTGCAAACCGTGCTTTTGTTACATGGGCTCTGGAAAGTCTTTTCAAGATGTCAACACAAAAGGAGAAGGGTCAAATATTTGACAACGAAAACAATATAAACATTTCCCGAATGTACTTTCTACAAAATGATACCGCCGTGACAAAATATCATATTTTTCTCTCCGCTGAATAATAGACAGTGTACCAGGGCTTAGGCAAGTGTGCTAATTGACTTGTTTCCCACTCGCTCCCATTATCTAAAACAAGAGTTTCGACTAAGCTACCAAGAACCATAAACCTAAAATTATTTGATTAACATTTTTCAATAAACGTACTGATTTTTTGCTCCGCAAAATTGCGGGGCATGTGCAGCAATATCATTCACTCTAAGCATCTTTGCTAGTTAAAGCACTAATTTTTGATTTGCTTATGATGCTTCCAAGGTGCAATATCTGCTTATCTCTATTAGTAGATTCGGCCTACGTAGCTTTTATCAGCATGTTCCTAACATCATTTCCATATTTGTAGTGCATCTACACTGGAAGAAGCGCAAGAAAAAAAAACAATGATTAGTTAAAATTCTTCAGTGGTGTTGAACCACACGTACCGTTACAAATCAAACGACGAAAGGGAATCTTAGTAAATGCTACAGTGGGAATACGGACGAGAATTGAATCTGGCTAATATTCCATCGAGCTTATAATACCAAAGCTTGCTATTTTGAGTAACTTTTCACTGCATGCATCATATCTGAATAAAGACATCACAAAGAAACATGTCTATTGCTATTCATATTATGTGAATACTTATCTGAAAATCTCCAAGTAGTTATCCGGCTTACATTTTCTGGAAATGAAAACAGAAATTAGATAAAATGGTTACAAGAATTATGCCAGAATATAGAATCTCTACGGGTAAATAACCGTTTTATTCTAGAGTCGTATTTTTTCATCATATGAAGAGTCGGTCACATTGGAATTATTCTCAATTAACTTACCTGTATCCATATTTTTCCATTCAATTCTAGTTATTTATCACATCCCCATTTATAAGTACCTTCGAGGCGCACTGTAAATATATGATTTCAAATAGTAACAAAAAATGTAAAGAATATCTCTTCGGAATCACCCAGGTCAAGCACCTCAATGATGCTCAGAGATGCCAGGTACTTTTTTCAAATGTCTGCAATAATAATTTTAAAAGTCTGGGAAGAACAAAAAATGTCAGGAAATCTAGTGTAACCAAAAGCCTTTATATTCAAAAATCTGCAAATATCTGCAACCAAACTAAAAAATCTGCAAATATCTGCAACCAAACTAAAAAATCTGCAAATATCTGCGTCATCGTAAAAAATCTGCAGCTTAACCCTTTCATGCCTAACGTTTTTCTAGTACATGTAGGGTTACAAAACTATTTTTCTTTGAAAACGGTGGGGTCAAGAAACTCGAAAAACCTTTTTTCATAAAGGTAGGTGCTTTCCTTGCAGTGCTAGAAGCTGCTCAATTTTCACCTTCCAATGCTCACTACAATTCTCCTAGAATATTTACAATAGTCCAACTGCGTGGAAAACGTAGCCAAAAATAGTCTAAATTGATAAGTTTTATCAGTTTTCACTAATAATGCAACATAACGAAGTTATATGAAAAAGTCATTTTCCGTCGTCAACGTAAACGGTCCCTGGCAGCACTGCTCCATCGGAGTTCAATCAGACTAATTTCAATAATTTCAGTTCTAGAGCTGATTCTTGTAACTGTTAATACTCAAATGAAAGCTAATAGTCACATTTCTTAACCTTACTTGTTTTTGTGAGAAAATCTTGACTCAAACAAAAGTTATAGCAGTTTAAAAACGTTGTTGTCCACAAACAACATGGGCATGAATGGGTTAAATTAAAAATTGGCATCTCTGATTGACGCTATAACGAATGGCATTTGGCAACAAAGTTAAGATTTAAAATGAAAGGTGGAAACATTTTTCTATTTGAGAATAGGGCTGTCATTTTAAAAATAAAAGTGATGTGAAAAGATATGAACAAGGGACACATGGAATAATGGTTTTATAAATTTTTCAATTTTGCCGAAACAAACGTAAGGTGTTTTTAAAAAAACCGTTGCTTTGAAAGAGCTAAGGTTCTCTTAAAGAGTGTTTTGACAAAGTTGACATTTACTAATCATGTTACTTGAGATTAATTAACACAGTTCGCCAAGTAATCGTGTTTTTGCTGGGTGGTGACATGAAGTAATTCTATTGTAGTTAAGATCAATACCTTGTGTTTGTTAACAAATGTTTTTGAGCTATTCAAATCAGGGCAGCTATAAACAACTACAGGCTATATGACTTCTTAATTTAATTTCCCTATTCCGTGTATTTTCCATAACGTGTCTTTTTGATGTGGTCAAACTGTCTCCCCGATCGATTGGGTGGAAAATGATGTTGCCTGTTGTCAAACACTGTATGTAGAGATGGGAATGTCAGATTGCTGTATTCTTGTTATACACGGAAACGCTCCCGATCGCATAGCAACTAATATATTAGTCGAATTTCTGAAATCGATTGGTTAAAATTTGGTACAGCTAAACGATTGTTGATTTTTCTAAACTTTCATTTTTGTTTTTGTATTAACAAAACAGTTGCTGAAACAACTAAATTATCTAGTTGAAAATGTGATGCTGTCAGTTAGCAAAGACACACATCATCTGAACCAGCTCATCAAATAGCTGTAACAGCTAATATAATTGTCGATTTCAAAATTGGTGCGAGTTCAAACTGAAAACCACGATGGTTGTTTCAATCAATTGTAATGTTGAAATAATTCCCAACCAGTTCTAACAACTAATATAATTGTCGATTTCAAGATTGTTGCAAGTTGAAACTGTAAACCAAGATGGTTGTTTCAATCAATTGTAATATTGAAATAATTCCCATCCAGTTGAAACAGCTAATGATTTTGTTAATTATAAAGAGGACTTGTTACCCAGAAATAAAAAGCCAAATTATATTCAAAAAAGTTTATTGCCGTCATATCACGTTGTATCACTGAAATATAAATCTATATTAAGAAATATTTCGAAGGCAACCCGCGCCAGCAAGTGGCGTTTCGCGTAATTGGCGCGATTTGCGTTTAAACTAACGAAACTAACTAATTCTATCAACAGATTTGTATTTTGTTTCGATTGTCGATATGATAAGATCAACGAAATATGTTTTAATTCATTAGTTTATCATGTTATTTTCGAATGAATTTTCCAAAAATCATGTGCCATTGTGTATAATGAATATGGATAAAACCACGTACTTTAATCTTACTCAACAATATATTTTTAACTTAAATGCGGCAGTACTATGCTATGAATTAAGCTGTGAATATTCGTGCGGCTTTGTAGCCGTACCTTTTCGTGACAATGTTCTCGATGCAGCTCCCAAAAAGTTAAAATATCTCCATGTTCAGTGTGTAGCGTACTATCATTTCGCCGATATCTTCGCATACCTACTTGCTTAGAAAATGATCTGATTCGATGACAGGTACATATTGATCCAAGGGCTTGACAATTCCTAAATTGCTTGATTTCTTTTTGCAAAGTTGCTTGAACTGATTTTCCATGTTTTGGTTTTGGTATACATCGCCTATAGCAGATATTGCAAGCATTATATTACGTTCTCCCTAATCAAACAGTTCATCCCGATCAGGTCATTAGAATTTTGTTCTAACGTGGTATCTTTATGCTTCACGTCCTCCGTAAATATTGTATCAAATGCATAGCACCATGAGAATTCGCTCGTAATCCAAATCAATGTACTCAGTTGCTGTGCAAACCATTTAGGGCTGGTGTCAAGCTACGCAAAATTTCAAGCATTGCAAACCTGTAATATAGTAGAGTAAGATTTTAGAAGTTCAAATATGTACAAACTTACCTCAGATGTAATTTGTAATTTTTTATCAGCAGAACGAAAACTTGTCAGTTACATAAACTTTGTATCAAGTCAAGGAATGTAGCCAGCTCTGTACATTTCACGCTCATATGGCAAAGATTTAGAGAATATTCCTCGATTCGAACGCCTAATTATGGTAAAAAGTCGTCCCTGAGCTGATTGTGGAACGTAAGCATTACGATCGAGTTTATTCGCAACCAGCTGTGCGAAATTCGGAGAAAGCCGAAAGGAATGTCGTGACACTCTGCTTGAGCTGTTGGGAAACGAACTCTTAAACATGTGGTTGTCTTGTCTAATAGGAAAGAATACTTACATAATATGTATTTTCAGTGTTTTCAATTGAAAATCGCTCTTTTTACCTGCATTTTCTATTGGCGATTTGCGGCAAAACCAAAATTAGTCATGCGACACCTATGATTCAGCTCATGAACTGGCAAAGTGATACAGTTTGCTTTTTTTCACCCGTAAGTGAGTCGTAGCTTACAATAAAATCTTCATTATCTTCTCGGAAAAAGCTTACCACTGCCAAAATATGAATGAAACGTGTTTTATTTGCAATTATTCTGAAATTACACCCATTTGCAACTATTTCACTCATACATTTCTTCGAAATGTAATCGGGGTATTGTGGTTATAAAAAATCGTTCCATAAATAAAGTTCCAACTCGAAGCCGAGACCCAATCAGTACCAATGTCAAACTCCTTCATATTTTGAGCTACGTAGGAGAGAAGGATCGGCTGTGCATGATACAAAGCTGACACTTTCCTATTAGCCGGATATATTCTTTCCTCGCCTGATCTGGAGTTTCATGAATTTACACCATCTCATGAAGGTTTAGCTTAACTTAGGACGAACGGGAAATGCTGTTGCGGCGGCTACGGTGTTCAACAAATTACATTTCGAAACAGCGCGTATATAGCTCTGCGAATAATATTAGAAACCACTATGTTTTACACTCTTTTCGCAAGATGTTTACTCATCATCTTATAAAATGATGGTTTTCCTTCATTTTCATAAACCATTATCAACAAATTGATCGGTAATTTGGCGTTTAAAAGTCATTTTTTACCAATGTTTTCAGAAAATATATGCACTATGACAGAACAGAATAAAATCAGCAACACTTTCCTTCCAGCGCTATCTGCGAGCGGTTTCAACGTAGAATCGCCAATAGTAATGATATAGAGCTGATGTAAACATAACATGGTTGCTAGAAGTCAGCGATGCCAGATTGGAAGCAATTAGGCAATCCATGAGACGTTTCTGATCAGCTGATTATTTCTTGTTTACTTATTCTGACGTTACTCCGAGGGGTGCGACGTCCAACAATATCGTTGATTCGATCCAACATCAAACGAATCGGACTAACGAAAAATATTTGTCGGACGAGTTTTTTCTGTTCGCAGGAGTAGACCTGTTGACAGAACCCACCGCTGAATTGTCAAACAAACGTCTAATGGATTGCCTAATGTTGTATATATAGGTACGGCGAAGATGGTACTTTGGTATTCGTAAGATAAATCTTACATGAGTGGTGTGAGCAGCGATGCCAGATTTACAGATATGTCTGTATTTTACAGACTTTTGATGGTCTCCTACAGACGTAATCAGAAATCTACAGACTTTTAAAAGAGTAACAGTGTTTAACAAAATTGTACTAGAACAATTGTATCCGAATTCGAGCGATTCCTTCACAATAGTTTTCTAATTTCAAGCTTCTCTTAAAGTAATAACCTAGTGTAAATACGATTTACACAACCATCTACAGACTTTTACAGACATTTTAATTATTCTTATTCTTATTCAGACATTTCACAAAAACATGTGGCATCCCACTGAGACGTCCAAAAATTTGTTTCAAAATCGTTCAACACGGGTCCAACGATGGACGTTCGTTGAACGGTTATTTGGACGATGTCCAAATTGGTCCAACTAACGTCCATCATTGGACGATTTTGAAACCAACCGTTCTTAGAGGGATCGCTGGGTGTGAGTGATCACAGAATAAACCGATTCAGAATCCTGGTTCCCAGTTAAACTCATTCCGGAACCGGTTCGGATTTCTGAATGGAGTCATTATGGATTCCAAATGAAATGCAACAACCGATTCCGACTCAGAATCGGTTGTTGCATTTGATTTGGAATTCATAATGACGCCATTCAGGATTCCGAATCAAATTCCGAATGGTTTGACCGGGTTGGTGAAAACAAATAGAGATATTTTTTATGAAATGTAAGACATTTGAATGGTATACCTGGTATCCCTGATAGAAGTTGTTAATAAAATCAATATTAAATCGTCAAAAGGGCGAAAGTGTTTTTTGTAAAGAAACTTGTTTCGCTCATTAGTTTGCTGCAGAGTGGATTTTCATGAAAAATATGCGTTAATGTAAATTTTTACCCTTCGTAGAAGTAATTTCAATTGTTTTCTGCTTTGAAATTATAGTAAATTAAGAGAAACCATCAAAATAAAAGTTTGTTTACAAATCTTATTCGCCCTTTTGCAAATTTAATATGAAAATAAACAAGAAGTGCTGCTGGAAAAAGTATTTTTTGTCCGCTTCGAGGGGTCATTCAATTTAGTGGTAACTGGCGGTAAATGACTCGGACACTTTTTCTTCCGAATGTTTCATTAAGTTTCAGGTCGTGTCGTTGTTAATATACTGCAGACGGTTTTGCAATATTATCATTTAACAAATTACCCCCTACCAGTCGACGCATTAAACTATTAAGTGGTATACGCATTACCAATAATAACGGCTCATTAATCTTTATATTCGTACACATCATAACACTCATAAAAGAAAATATAAAAAGTAAACAATTTAACAGGGATGCTGGGTATTTCTTAAATCTGCGCAGCATTTGTAAAAAAATGAGTTTCAGTAAAACGCAAACTATGTCTCAAAGCAAGAAGACGCGACCTTTTATTAGTTGTGTACGATGATACGAAATTGAGAAATCCGTGCTAATCTGTCAGAACACTGTGCAGTTTTAAAAATCTGTTCAGCACTTCGAAAACCTGTGAAACACAGATAAATTTGTGCCCCAGGCATCTCTGCAATTTAATCACTACACGCCACCGAAAAACTACCTAAAATTCAGTACAACTTAAAAGTACCTTACTGCACGGAAGACATCGACTGAATCGAATCTCTCGTTTTGTTTTTGACAACACTAATAAGTGCGAAAGCGACGCACAGCTCAAAAGTACCTAAATTTAAGTTAAAAGAACTTATTCTGTACGTTATTTTATGGTTGCGTGTACACATTTGCACCGATGAATTAAAGTGCTCCCACCCAGTAAAGTTCAGTTGGAATTCAACCTGATTTTAGTTACTTTCCGGCTCCAGTGCCATAACCGATTTTAATTAGAATGGGTTGTACCACTGGAATATTAACGATATCCAGTCAGCATTCCGGCTTATTTCCCGGTTGAACTTACTGGGCAGTATTCCGGTTGAACTTACTGGGTTAGTTTGACAAGGAGGAATAGCTGAAAATGAAATGAAATGTACTCAACAGGGATGCCAGGTACACAGCTTAATCTGTGATTCACAGATATTCAATTTTTAATGTACAGATTTGTACAGTTTTTTGTTATAATGCACAGAGTAGCACAGATTTCTAAATTTTTGCTTCGAGCAAAAACAAAAAAACAGTTCGCCACTTCCTATTTTGAGACAAATTTGTACGTTTTCCTTAAAAAATTTTTATTTGCGTAACTTTAAATGTTCTTCATTCGAAACATTTTCTTTAAAACAGATTTGCACAGATTTTTAAACAGGCAGCGCACAGATTTCAAGAAATACGACCTGGTATCCCTGTGTCACAGCGTCCAAAGCAGCCCCCTGCTAGGCAGCCATTTTATCCTAGCCAACATCTGCCTTTGTTAAAATCAAAACAACCCAATGCTAATGCACGGGCGACGTGGGCCTAAATGCAGCTAGGCCCATCATATGTTGACTACTGTCAAAGTCCGTATATCTCCATAGCGAATGACAGGAGTGACACCCTCCTGGTCCAAAGCGAAACAATTAGGCTGTGCACGCAGGCGAAGTCGACATGGATATTGCGCACTTCCCACCAACCTGGACTCCGCACTTTCGAAGTGCGAGTGATCAAACTGCTACTGAAAACTGCGAGCTGTCAAATCACATGTATTTCAAGTGATAGAGATGGAATTTTCATGGACAGACCAGTCGAGCTAACCAGTCTATGAGAAGAATTCAATTAGGCAATCCATGAGACGTTTCTGATCAGCTGATTATTTCTTGTTTACTTATTCTGACGTTACTCCGAGGGGTGCGACGTCCAACAATATCGTTGATTCGATCCAACATCAAACGAATCGGACTAACGAAAAATATTTGTCGGACAAGTTTTTTCTGTTCGCAGGAGTAGACCTGTTGACAGAACCCACCGCTGAATTGTCAAACAAACGTCTAATGGATTGCCTAATAGAAGAATAGTAAGTGCGCAGTGTGGATAGAATCCAGTTTTTACTGCCACAATCAATAATAACTTTTACTGTGAGCCGTGTTTACCAACACTGCGAAGCAATGTTTGTACACACGGCTCAAGTAAAAGTCAATTTATATCGACTTGCTAGTTGATTTCGTCAGTCTGCACAGCCTAATTAGCATCAAAAATTGCTTGTGTTGCCGCGATGCCACATGTTTTTTTGAAATGTCTGTAGAAGAATAACTAAAATGTCTGTAAAAGTTTGTAGATGGTTGTGTAAATTCTAGTTAAACTAAAATTTTACTTTAAAAATAGATTGAAAGTAGAATTCTATTGTGAAGGAATCACTCGTGTTCGAAAACAGTTATTCTAGTGCAATTTTACTAAACATTATTACCGTTATAAAAGTCTGTAGATCTTTGGCTACGTCTGTAGGAGACATCATAACTCTGTAAAATACAGATATGTCTGTAAATCTGGCATCGCTGTTGTGTTGTGATAGTTCGATAGATATGGATTCCGTTGGTGAAACCGATTGCCGAAATTAAGCAAAACGTAATTCGCAAGGCCCATGATATTGCAACCGAATAAGTGACCTGTGGTCGGAGATTTTTGGTGAACACATCTGCCAAGATCATATTAGTCGACTGCCAGAGGACGTTCAAACGTTTTTCGACGAGGAAAGCGAAAACCGCAAGAGGAAAAATTTTGGAAACAAAAATATACGAGTCTCTTCGCGAACTATAAAACGATCCGCTACAGTCAGTGGCCGAAATGCAAGGTTTTCGTTTGTATCTTGAAGGTCTTCGAGTGGAGAAGTTACACCGATTCGATGATATTGCAGCGATGCGCCGCGAAATTAAAATGTTGAAGGGCTATTTAGATTTCACTCCGCAGTCGGATCGTCAGGACGAGCTGATCAATGAGCGTAACTTTTCTCCAACAAAATACAATATATCAAATCTTAGACACTTGCATGAATCGGTATGTTCCCAGTACGAACTTCTTAAAGACTGTCGACAAAATGCGTTTTATACTAAAGAATCTGTGGAAATATTTTACGATTCGTCCCTCGGTTGTGAAGAAATTTGAAAAATATAACTATTATACAACATATGACAAACTTTTTACCGAGCTAAACCGTTGCGAGGCAATGCGACGGGAGAATATTCAGGTGTTTGTCGACAGAACTCGGGCAGAGATCGTGCAATGGTGCGACAAATGTCTTAAATCCGAAGAAGAACGTGCGAGGTGTTAAACTTTCAAGAGTGATGTTTACAATCAAGATTTACTGACACTGCATAAGATTGAACTAAACGATCTGAAAGTATATTATAGCAATAACTCTATGAAACGAAAGGTGACTCGAATAGCACTAAGCGGTAAGTATCAGTATCCTATGAACACTGAGAATTTCTTTGAACAAAACACCAAATCGCTCGTCCCTAATGCCTGAATGCAGAGCAGCCTCATTAACTACGGCTCATACAGGTGGAACAATTGTAATACCTCCAGGCAGTACTATAGACTTGGTAGTAAATTCCGTTTCATGCGATGTCCGTTGACATGACTTATGTCAACGGACATCGCAGCTTATGTTTGGCAGATAGGGTAATAATGTAGTATCTTACTGTTACAATGAATCCTTGGCTGGGGCTTTATTATTCAGTGATTACCTTGAGACCCTTACCAGAATCATGGAGAGTACTATCAATAGTTGTCAAACTCTAAGTGTTGATAAGCATTATACCTTCATAGCTTTTCGTTTTGAACTGTTACAAACAAATTAACTACTGAAATAATCGAAATATAAGTTATGCACGTACTCACTCACTACATTAATGTAGGAAA
Organism: Topomyia yanbarensis; assembly: GCF_030247195.1. Classification (NCBI taxonomy): domain Eukaryota; kingdom Metazoa; phylum Arthropoda; class Insecta; order Diptera; family Culicidae; genus Topomyia; species Topomyia yanbarensis. The sequence goes on from NC_080670.1 coordinate 42,794,733, forward strand.
AATCGACGCATGTTGTTTTTGGTCCAAATCGCGCTCCACGATGTAACATTGGATCAATAATTCGATAACTTTTCATCAGATTATCAGACACATGTTCATAAATACCTGCGATGTTTTACAAAATGGGCTGGAAAATATTCACAATCTGTTGGTTCCGGCCAGATCGACCGAATAATGTTTAAGAAGTGTTCTAGTCGGCTCACTCATTTTACATTGCCATATCGGAGCTCCATTATTTTCGAACTTCTTTCTAACCATGAGCTCATGATGAATCTTCAAAAAAATACAGATCTTGTTTAGATGTATGCTTTGTAAAATAGACATGAAACATACATACAGATTTGTTCACGTTCGAGCATCAGTCGAATCATGCAATTTGTTGTCTACCTGATGTATTATATAATAATATTTGGATAAATTCACATATATATTACTAAATTAGTTAGGCACTTCTAAGTATTATAACTGGTTTATTAATCTAAACTTCAAAATCAAACTCTTTTATGTTAGCCTCAAAAATTTTACAAAATAAGCATAGCGAGCAAACTAACGTATCCTTTTCAACTAAAAAAATAGTTAAAAGAAATTTGCAATTTTTGTTTCCTCTTTGCTGTCATTATATTCAGGAAACTGACAGCATCCAAAAACAACTAATTTTTTCAGCCAATTGATGATGCGAAAATCAACAGAACAGTTAGTTGAATCAGCAATTTTTAGTTGAAACAGTCAAGACAAAAATCAAAAATTGCAATATTTATTTTTTGTGATTGCGGGGTTTTCCGTGTAAGGTAAAGTACCTATTTTGGCTGTATTACGAAGGGTGCCCCACTGTTATTAATTACGCGGCCTACAATGCGTATAAATTAGAATCAACAGCTGTTTTGTTTTTAAGAAAAAATGATCTGAAAACGGTAATATGCTCGTGTTTGAGTGTAACGAAAAATCGAATCGAGTGCCTAATTATCGCCTTACCGTTTGAGCCAATGCGTTAAATAAAGATGGCGGACGCTACTCTAACCAACGGCATCAAATGACTAGGATGATAATAGAAACAGGACCAAAATAGGCTCATTACCTACTTGTAAAATTGTTTGTCAAAGCAAATGACAATCGAACTCATACACAAAGAAATGTTTCTACCTTTTTATCAAACTCTTCTGCATTTTAAAAGGCCTTTTGAGAAACCCATGCAGCAAAACAGATAACTTATCAGAGATGCCAGATTTGCAGACAAGTCTGGAAATTCGCAGACTTTTAATTTAAGCTGGAGGTTTTTTCGATGATGCAGATATTTGCAGATTTTTTAGTTTGGTTGCAGATATTTACAATTTTTTAATATAAAGGCTTACACTAGCTTTCCTGACTTTTTTGTTCTTCCCAGACTTTTAAAATTATTATTGCAGACATTTGAAAAAAGTACCTGGCATCTCTGATCAGGAGAAACTGGAAATACTCCAGAGCAAACAGGGGGAAAATCGTTCCTGTACTCTCTTTTTTCTATTTTCTCCTCATGGTAGCAAACATATTAACTTCCGTGTACTGGAACAAACCTAGTTTTGCGGAGACTGAATTGTATGGTAGTAGTATCAGTCTGATACCAAAAGTTTCAATCGAACCGTCAACTTTACTGATACTTTACTAAATAGACATGCGAATAAGCTTTGAATGGACTTCTTGCTATACGCATTCTCCGCTAAAGGACGATTCAGACGATACATCAGCTTACGTCAACGGAACGTCAACATTAGTTACATGCAGTTAAATAGTAGCATTCACACACAACATCAACGGCACGGAACGTTTTGACGTACGGCACATGTGAACAGGCACAAGAGAAAAGTATTAAACTTATCCTGATGGAACGGTAATGTTCCGTTGACGGAAGCTGATGAATCGTCTGAATATTCATGTTCGTTTGGCTTCGTGTGCAAGGACCCATAGAACCTCTGAAAGTTTTTCAGTAGACCGACGAAATCGGGTGCTTCGTGGTCGACTCATTAATTAAACGACTAAGTTGGGTTTCGTCGATGAACAATTTTCGTCAGCATATTATATCCAGTTTTATAATACCAAATAATCGACCGATTTAGTTGGTTAATTTTTCAGCCATATTCAATCGGATGTTACGTCTGCAGACGCATTTTAAACTTCCATACGAGTCGGTACAACAATCGAACGATTAATCTGCCGATGTAGGCGGTGAGGAAATTGGAAAGATTTTGTATGAAGGAGTCTGTAGTCAACAGATATAATGGAAACGTATGAATACATCTTAATAACTTACGAACTGTCTAAAAACTGCGGCCATTAACAGAGTGAAAAATAAAGGGGAAGGTCATGCAACGTTGCGTTTGCAATGATAATTGTTGATTTCGTTGGTATTTAGTTTTATTGGTTTTACATCCGCAAGTCTATGTATAAAGTGCATAGGGAGATCTGTCATTCATCTCATCCCCATACTCAACCATGTCTAAAAGCAAATTTTAATTTACGTCATTGCATACTCAAGACGCGGTAAAAATGTATTATTATTATGTTTTGATCATAAACTTATTTCTACTATGTCATATGTAATTGTTTAGATGATTTGTTATGAAAGTTAGAGTTACATTTGAGTAGTAATTATGTAAACAGGGTAAGGTAAAATCTTAATGAGTATAGTATTTCTACCAATATTGATCCGATTTGTGTTTTTTTTTCAGGAAAAATAATTTGTATGAACAGCCAGTCGACTCCTGTAGAAAAAAAACTATACTTTCAATCGAACATGAATAATTTTTGTTTCAATAAACAAAAATTGTGCTCACAACGCTGCATGTGTAAATACCGCTCAACATAAACCGGTTCGCGGATATAAGCTTACGCGATCTAATCAGATGACTATTTGACATAACGGCAGATGAGGACACTCATGAAGTATTTTGCATATTACTACTTACAATAACTTATGGAAGAAACTTCAACATATTCTCATCAGGATTTTAAACATGTGACGTTTCAGTATACGGTTTTCTAAAACACGTTCCGAGTTTACTACTACTGCTCTGCAACATAATGGGTAGGTAATTTATTCCAATCTCAGCTTTTTCCGTTTTCCTACAATGTAGATTAGTAATCGTAGGGCAGTATTCATAAACAAATATAAAATATTGCTTACCTTTTGTGGTTTCCACCATAATTCCGGCACAATTTGCTAATTCTCGCTAGGAAGCATTAGATCGCCCGGGGACAACTTGACAGCTCCCATATATTGAACTCATAAGCAAATTTTGTGGTGATTTGGTGATGTCATGGCGGCTCGAATGGAGCAAAATTTGAAAAAGGCTCATCCCATTTTCCATATCTAAAAAATAATTTAAGCATTTCATCAAATTTATTTCGCTGTTCACATTAGAAACTGTCCTCATTCCCCCATACTTAAACAGAAACATAGATTCCATTTGGAATTTTAAAAATCCGAAAGAAAATAAATCGATTTTCGGAAATACAAGAAGATGACTTTCAAAATCAAGCCACTACCACTTATATTGGAATTTCCGAAAATCTTCCGAAACTAATCAACATCTCCTAAGGCATGAAATCCTCCGGTAGAGCCGAGGAAAATGCCAGAATAATTCTGAAGGGATCCATACCAAAACCATCGCAACATCTTCCGGACTGAATTATTGCAAAAGTCGAACAAAACTCTGGCTGAAGTCGAACAAAATTGTTTGATGCCAGAATTCTGATAAAAACACACAAATTTTATTCAAAACCAATTTTGCTAAATGTGTAGAAAATCCTACATATATTGTTTATTCTCCCAATCAAAATGCTAGAATTCTTGACGTTCTTAATGAACTTGAAACAAGATGTCGCAGGTTCACGAATTGTTAAGCTTGGTGATTTACTTTCATTGGCCAAAAAGTTTTTCATTTATATTTCATTTATAACACCAATGATTTACCGATTACAAACTTCACACAACAAAAAAACCAAAACATTTTTAGGAAGGAAGAGAGCCGGTTGCTAAAAACAACACCATCCAGCTAAATCTATAATAAGATTTATGTAACTTTGCTGACGGTTTCCAATCAGGGATAAATTTATTCTCTAATAATATTTTTCTTTATCCACATTTTGGAATACGCTTTTTCTAAATGTTGTTCTAGCCGCATTGACGGCGTTCAAAACACACGTAACGAAACACGCTTTTCTCTTGAAACTTTTTCGTGTCGTTGTTCGTGGTAGTCGTACAGAAAAGGCATACTAGCGCCACCATCAAATCGGTGGTACATATATGAAACAAGCACTATCTGTCAAGTTGTCCCCGGGCTGCATTAGATATGCACAAAAATACCTAACTTTTTATGTCTGATTAGATTTCCCAAAGGTTTTCTTTCAGTCGAACAATAGTTTCATGATGGAAATTATTTTCTGCGAACTGCAAACAAACTTAAATATAATATAGCTTACTAATTTCACTCATAACTTACCAATTTTACTCAATGAAAAGAATATTGGAAAACTCATCTTAATACTACTCAACTAGTATATTAATTTTCACTTCAACACCAGTCGCTTTTATGTAAACAAACATGGCGAGCAAATTGACTCATCCTTTTCAACTACATAAATGGTTGAATTTGAATAGCAACTTTTGGTTTGCTATATGCTGTCTTTATTTTCAGGTATCTGACAGCTTCCGAAAACAACTATTTTTTTCAGCCAATTGGGAATGCGAAAATCAACAAAAGCATTAGTTGTATTAACTATTTTTAGTTGAAACAACTAAGACAAAAAACAAAAACTGCAATATCTTAATTTTGCAATTGCGGGGTTTTCCGTGCAGATTCATTTCGCAGATTTCTACAGATTTGTGTAAACATTGTAATTTTTCACAGATTTTTTTAGAAATTTAACACAGATTTTCACAAGCTCTATATTTTTTAATGCTTTGATAAAACCACGACCCTTCCTATTGAACACGCTAAATCTCTTCGTCAAATGTTATGTTATTAAAAAAAAATTTGATGTACGAGTGTTGGTTCCATATTCATGTTTTCAGGATGATTAACGACAATTCTATACTCAATGGCTTTAGAATTTAATTAAGTGCTATTAGATGACTACATCAGCAAAAATTTTCAAAACCACCTATCTCCAAGCGAGACCAAGTAGTCGGTGCTTCATTACACAATTGAATTCTTCTTTTCTGTGATGAATAAGTACTCCAGCTGTCACAGACAAGCGCGGAAAAGTTATCCGAACTCTCAATCAACACTCCTGATGTGTGACATCCACTTCAAACAGATATGCCTCCTTCAGTCAGCACGTGTTTTCGCAGAGACGATACAACGAACGAAAAACGAAAGCTGATATCAAGAATATCCAAAAGCCGCGATTCAGTTGGTTTTGTTTTTGTAGAAACGATTGAATAAAAAGTATGATTTTAATGTGAGGTTTTTGAAAAATGAAAAACAGAAAACAGCCTAGTAGAAAAAACGTTCAAAATGTAAAAAATGTTGAGGACGTATGCCGTTGAAAAAACTGATCTGAGAATTGTTTCACTTTTACAGGACGACACAAGCATTTTCATTCGAACCAATATTCCCTGAGGCTGTAAATCGTTTTCTGAAGTGCCGATATCTCTTCGGAAACATTACCAGTCGTGGGTTGCGAGGGAACGCGAAATGCTTTTATCGAAACTGCGTATGCTTTTATCGCTTTTAGCCCCCTCACTGTGTACGAAAAATGATGAAGAGCAGAAGTTTCCTTTGTTTCAATTTTTGCCAGAAATCATTTCAATGCGAAATTAACTTTTATTGAATTTATGATTATATTGCTATCGTAAGAAACATGTGTTTGAAGAACACTGTGAAAAACTCAGACAAGGCTGCATCCAAATAGAAGCAAGTTTTTGTATACTCAATGTAATGGCTGATTACAAATCAAACGATGCTACGTATGATCCAATTTTTTGAACGAATGAGACTGACATGTTGACGACGATAGGGGCGGATCCAGAGGGTGGGTCCTGTGGGTTTCGCTGTATTTTTTGCGGCTTGATGTTGTTGGCTCAGATCACAACTCGTGGAATGTACACAAAGTTTATTCCGCAGTATCAAACTGGCACCCAGGCACCGAAATTCTTGTGTTTCAACCAGGGTTGCCATTATTTTTCAAAGAAGATCTGGCAGTTCATCTAAGAATGTCTGGCATATCGACATAGATCTTTCATTAGGGCTTAAATCGCAAATGTAAACAAACAGCGTTTTCGCTATTATGACATTATGCGACAAAAATACTACAAGATTGAGGTGAAAATTAGTTAAAATGGTTTTTAATTCGATTTATAATTAAAGAAAACAAAACGGCGAAACATGCATTTTCTTCGAGATTTCGACTTAGGCCCTTCTTCTCATATGGAATATAAAGGCTAAACTTACATTTTTAGACAGAACCGGGCGTACAGTTATTATTCACAAAATTATTCTTTAAACGGCGGTTCTATTATATAAATGATTAGCAATATCTACTATGATCATGTCTACTCTATAGTTATTGTACATAAACGTTCGAATATTTCGATATTTTCATGTAATTCGAAGAAAAGATGCACGCGCCCTTTCATTTACATTCGGTTTCTATGCGCCCATTTGCTGAGCCCTATAAAAAAGTATACTGTCAAGCTCGCCCATTTACCCAGCCCTACCCAGCAAGACAAAGTCAGTTTAGCCCATTTACCGCGCCCTTCTGAAAATTGTGTTCACGGTTTAGCCCTTTCGCAAATGGTGGTTGCTGAAGGGCGAAATCACGACTGGAATGCAAATTGGGCGTAAGCATTTTTTTAGTTTCTACCCACTAAAAGCACATAGGAATTAAATTCTTTGTTATATTGTCATAAGGTTTAACCAAAGATGCTTCAGGGAAAACATGATCATAAAGTAATTTATACCTACAATAAAAACTACATTTAGAAAAACATCGCCGAATATTGAAACTGATTTTTCTCCATTTGAGTACATTGCGACTTAGGCCGTAATGAAAAATCTGTGTCGATATAGTCTGTCACTTCACTACAACCTCAAAGTAATTGAAATTTCACCGACATTTTAGTATGCATGGAACGTGCATCAACCGATTTTTGTGAGGGATTCCATGAGAAACCGGCCAACCGCAAAATATGACCATCGTCGATTCGAACGAAACTTTGCAGGTGTGTTCGCTGTATGAATCTCCATGATATTCTCTGGCAATTGGAATATTTTGATACAAGAGTAATTTTTCAAAAGGGCGTAAACGTTTCTACGTGCATGAATTTCATTTTTTTTTGTTCGATTACTGTATTTTATACAGCAAAACTATCTGAGAACAAGTTACAGGGAATGAATACTTCTGTCCGAAAAAAATATACACTGAAAAAAATGTTCAAAAAAACAAGGCGATATTGTAAACCATTTGAAAGTTACATGAAAGCAACCAAAATATATTTCAACCATAGGGTCTGTTGATTAAACTATATTGCTGAATCATATGTTGGTTGTTTTCATGTAACTTTAAAATGTTTCACAATATCGCCTTGATGTCAAAGAGAAAGTTGCAGGAAAGTTTACGGGCCTGGATGATGGAGAAACGCGACTAACTTATGAAAAGGTCGTAATAAAACAAAATAATTGTGTTGTTAAAACAAAAGTTAAAATATCTCGAGAACTACTATATTTTAGAAAATTTTTGTTAAGAGCATTTCGATTTCAAAAGGCGTTTAGAATCATATTCAAAAAGAAAATTGTATTTTTGACTGCAAATAGTAAGAATTATAAAAAAATGTCAAAAGTTGTTGTTAGGAAAACTTTTTTATTGAAAGCTTCTCCAGGATCCAAATACACTAAAAAAGTTGCTTTTACGTCTTTAAAACGACAAACATTAAATTTTTGACATTTTTTGATGGAGTAACGCGAATAACTTTTAAAAAGAGCATAATTACACGAATTAATTGTTTTTGAGGGAGCAAAATTTCAAATATCTCGAAAACTATCGCATTTTGGAAGATTTTTGTTAAATGCATTTTGATTTTAAATGGTGCTTAGAATTATATTCTGTAATAGAATTACAATTTTGTATGTCTATTAGTATGAAATTTAAAAACATGTACGAAGTAATTGTTAGGAAAACTTTTTTACCGATTTTTTCTCCATCATGCAATCACATTCAAAATGTTTCTTTTCTCTTTAGGTTTTTGGTAACAAAATATAAAAAATTTAAAAAATGGGTTTTTTCGCAATTTAATTTTTTATCATAAATTTTTGTTTTTTTGAAAAATGACACAACATTTTTTTCAGTGTATATTTTTTCAGACAAAAGTATTCATTCCCTGTAACTCGTTCTCAAATAGTTTTGCTGTATAAAATACAGTAATCGAACAAAAAAATTTTGAAATTCATGCACGTAGAAACGTTTACGCCCTTTTGAAAAGTTGCTCTTGAGTCAAAATAATCTTATTACCTGTGGAAAATATTTAGTCTTGCATGACGGTGAAACGTGTAAAGTTTCATTGGAATCTAAGATGGTCGGTCACGATTTTAAAGATTTTCGGAAGGATCTTCGTGGAATTCCTATATTTGGAAATATATTATCCAATTTTTAAAAGTTTGTGTGTAGCAATTTCTATAATTTAAAAGTCTGGCAGAATGAGTGATTTGCCTTTTTTCCAGGAAGCTGCAAAAAACTCTAGTTGTGCTAAATAAATCTGGTATAATGGCATCACTGATTTCAACGGGGAAATGGAGCGTTGCCAGAAAATTATGTTTTAGAAACCGTCCGGTAAGCATGCGCTCTCCTTCAGAAACATCTTCATAAGGTATGCCATTGTGATGCGTAGACTGCCCAGAAAATGCATAGTTCGTGGGAATCGAGTACTGATACACAACCATGCATTGATAGGCCCCATGCAAAACTGACTCAGACATCACTTCGTTAAAAGTTTAATAACTTCTTTTAACAAAGCCAGATTGACTAGCAGTCTTCGACAAAGTTGTAGAAAATTAAATTATCTTTCTTAATTTCACTTACAGTGATAACACGATGTATACAGTGCCACCTAGCGGCGAACTAGTGGGTTTTCTCCATGTAAATTGTCGAAAAATTCCATACAAACTTCAGGCACGTTGGTCCGATTTGCTTTAAATTTGGAGCAATACTCCTGGTGCGGCTAGGAATCGACTCAGGGGTGAGCTGATGGGGGTCATTTTTTTCTTGTCATTGTAGTGAATCGGCTTGGCTGCATAACCAAGTTCCAAGAACAGAAGATGCGTAAAACCGTTAGAGATCCGCCGGACGGTCGGGCGCCGCCCCGCCGTTGGAAGCGGCGCGTTTTCGCAAGCAAGCCTAAGATGCACACGTTTGCCTGGCTTACTCAAACATAAGGAACAGTATTTGAAAAAAAAAACTTTGTGGCGCAGCTGGTGGAATCAAAATAAATTTGGCAATTCTGGAAAAATGTAAACAAGAATGAAGACCCCAGATAAATTTTCTATCGGCTTACATTTCGACGACTTTGGATTCGAGCCAAGAATTGTCAACCATTTTTGCTGGGTTTTCTCTGCACGCTCATTTAAAACTACTCAAAATTAGAGTTTCCACTACTCAATTTCAAAAACCGGGGCAAACTGTCAAAAACTGACTAAACTCTTGAGTAACCATGAAATTATCAACTATTTGAGTGAAAAAAACTAACTGGCGCACGAAGTGGAACAGCCAGCACACAAAAAATTGAAAATAGATTCAAATGTTGATTAAACAGCAAAAGAATCGACGAGGAGACATTCGGAAAACTGAAAGGAGAGTTTTCACAATTATGGTTTGTTTTTTAAAATAACATACTTTATTATATTGCAGATCCAGTAGAACGAGATCCTATTTACAGGAAAGTGAAGAAATGACCTCGGAATAAATTTATAGGCATCGCATTAACAACTAGAGATACAGGTAAGTGGAATTTTATATACAGATTAATTCGTTTGTTAGTATTATTAAATATACAGATCGGTTAAATTTTTTATTTTGTCTTTGCGTAAAAAGTACTCAAAATTGACATTTTGTACCCGAACTCAAAACTAAGTAAGTGAGGCAAACTCAATTTTTGACCATGAGCACTTTTTATGGAATTCAGTGGCTGGTCACTCACTTTTGAGTTATTTTCAATGAGCGTGTGGATACACCTCTGGATGGCAAACTACACGAAAACGAAACTCTAAATACTTCACACTGAATTCTTTTGAGTCAACTCAAATAATTGCGTAGCCATGTTAATTTGTATAAATTGTGTCGAAGGTAGCTTCCATTTAATCACGTCAATTTTTCATTGATAGGTTGGCTACTCAACCTTGAGTCAAATTTGAATGCAAAATTTAGCCAATTTTAAGTACACCTTAACGCAAATTTCCGTCGCATTGAACGGACGATCTCAATTGAGTCGTATAAAAAAAACAATGAATCAGAATGAATGCCACAGCCCAATAGTACCGTTATATAGGATCCTTTCAACTTATTCTTTGGATTGCATTATTATTCAGTGTACCACGCTCGGATTCGAAAACACAAAAGCTGGAAACATTGCATCTCCCCAATGAGTCCACAATAGCGCTTTGAAAGCAGTCAAATTTGCTACTTAGCGCACGTACTTCGAGTCCTCTCGCGCGCGCCCTGCCATGCTGACAGCTGGAAAGCGAGGAACAAGATAATGGTCATCGGCAGCGAGCATTCGTCAACAGCAGTGAAAATAAACAGTATCTCACTACGGTTGGAAAATGGGATGATGGTCCGGTGTTCGCGGTAAGCTATTATCGCTTGGCCCATCATCATTATCATCACTTTTCGGAGTCCGCTAACTGTGCGATGTGAAGTGTTTTTTTGTGCCGTTTCAAAGAAACGGCCACATAGTTATCCGGGAAAAAAGCATTCCGGATCCATTTTCCGCATTTTTTCATTTGGAAACAATTCTCGCATTCTGGATTTTTAATAGGATTTTATCATTACAATTTGCAATTGTATGACATGAATGGTTATTAATTCGATTTTATACTTACTTATCATTTTAATTTAATTATAAATTTCACGCGAAAATGGACTGTATATTTTGTTCAAATTTGGATACTGTAGACACTACCAATGAAATGGAATTTAATGATGACACATCATCTCAAGAAATCAGTTGGTTGAATTCAGCTAATTGGTGAGTTAAACAAAAGCATATAATTGAAAAAACCGCCCAGAAGGCAGAATTCGAACCTGCAACCCTTGGGACTCCGACCAAAGCACAGACCCTTATGTTATCCCTGGACAATGATGATGTCCCAGCTAGAACACATCTTTATCGCATTGTCGACAGTGATCGTGTTTTCCTCGTCATCCTAACCCAGGGATCGAATATGGGTTTGTACATAGGGCCGCAGTCCCAAGGGTTACAGGTTCGAATCCTGGCTCTGGGGTGATTTTTTTACACAATTGCTTTCGTTTAACCCTTTGATGCCCAACTTTTTTTCTAATGCATGTAGGGTTTCAAAACTATTTTTTCTTGAAAACGGTGGGGTCAAGAAACTCGAAAAAACTTTTTTCATAAAGGTAGGTGCTTCTCTTGCAGTGCTAGAAGCGGCGAAATACTTCTAGTTTTTCCCTCATGATGAATTGGCAAAAAAAAGCTTGAGTTGGCTCAGGTTCTTCACATATTCAATCTGATGAAATTATTTGTTTTATTTATTGGACAAAACCTTGACATCAAATATATTCCCAAGTGCATGAAATGTCCATTTTATATTGAAACAATTTCTCAAAAAGTCCCGAAAGTAACGGAACTAGTAAAATTATGGTACATATTTGCTTCCACTTAAAATGCTGGTTGGTTCGATGAAAGAATTCTGCCATTGACATGGGGAATGCCAACATTGCACAGTGCTGACGTAGAAAGAATGTAAATCGATTCAACGCAGCTCCTTCTTACCTTTCCCGATTCCACAAACCGGGAAAAATGTATAACAATCATCCATCATTGCTAACCCCTCTAAACGACGTTCATGTTCGCCTGAAACCGTTTATCATTCCCCTTTCCCGTGTCACCGATTTTACGGCTCCAGCGATCCGATACACTTTGAAGTTTGGTTTTCAGGCGACGATTCTGAAAACTCAGAAAAATGTATACATATTTCCCGGTCGCGTACTATCCCGTATCCGAACCATACGAGCTAGAACTAAATAGGAGATTGTGTGCGATAGAAAAAACCTATTTTAATCCACCTAGCGGTGCAATTGTGCCTTTCTCAATCATGAATCACGAGAATGTGTGCGTTGTTTATATTCATTAAAAGCTTTTAAATGCATATATTACCTTTTATTATTGTACATCACATCACAACTATATACAGGAAAATAAATCATTATTCGAGTTCTAAAATTTTGAAAAAGAAAAAACAGCCACGGTAATATTGAACTGAAAAAAGGTGCGAAATCGGCAAAGTCCCAAAAAGTCGATTTTTTTAAAAAAAAATTTTTCGAGATAACATAAAATCTCGACGTTTCATGCATTTTAAAGATGTTTGGCATCAAAAATACGAATTCGATTTCTGAAATTTCATGGGGTCCCCCCTTTGAAAAAAAATTTGAGTTACGGCTCATATGGGAATTTCATGTGTGACCGGACCGTTCAGTCTATATTTCCGGAACCATACAAGCGATCCGTGCGAAATTTTACAGACATCTGTGGGGATAATATAGCTATCATTTGGAACTAAGTTTGTGAAAATCGGCCCAACCATTTCCGAGAAACTGATATGAGTTTGCTAGTTATGAAAGATGGCCGCTTTTCCCGGGCACTTCCGGAACCATCTATGGTGGTCAATGTAGTCAACGAAAGTTTGTTTGGCCGTCGGTGACCTAGAACTGCAAAGTTAAGTTATTTGAGAGACATTTTAGCGAAATTTTTACCTTTTTTGCTTCCATCGGGGTATCGGTTTGAATCACAATTTGCTATGTGATCGCACGCCACAACCCGTAACTCCGGAACCGGAAGTCGGTTGGGGATAAAATTTAATAGCCATTTACGGGGACGCAACATCTTTCATTTGAGACTAAGTTTGGTTGATTCGGTCTAGCCACCTCCGAGAAACCGATGTGACTGTTAGTCTGAATTTGGATACTTCCGCCGGGGCTTCCGGAACCGATGATGGTGGCCAATGTGACCAAAGAGACTTTGAATGGCTGTTAATGACCTAGTACTACAAATCGAAGCAGTTGTGGTCACATTTTGGAAAATTTTTCACCATTATACATTCATTGCAGAATTTCTTAAAATCGACGTTTTCTGCGTGATCGTACTCATCACCCTGTAATTCCGGAACCGGAAGTCGGATCCATTAGAAATTCAATAGCAGCCTATGGGAACGTTGCACCTTTCATTTGGGATTAAGTTTGTAAAAATCGGTTCATCCATCTCTGAGAAAAGTGAGTGAGATTGTGTTCGCGTACACACACACAGACGCACATACACACACACATACATACACACACACATACATACACACACACAGACATTTGCCGAACTCGACGAACTGAATCGAATGGTATATGTCACTCGGCCCTCCGGGCCTCCGTTAAAAAGTCGGTTTTCAGAGCAATTGCAATACCTTTCTATTGAGAAAGGCAAAAAGCTCTATGGTAATCCACCTAACGAGTTGATCATTTCTTTCTGATAAAATGTTGTTTTCGATATTTTCCGATGCATCTGACATTAAAGATACGTAATCGAACTTTTGAAGTAGAATACTTCTAACGTTTCAATCTGGGGTCCCGTTTCAAAAATTTCAGTTGAGAAATTTTCCCAGGTTTGAAATGCGAATATCTTCCGTTCTACTGGACGAAATCGCAATATTTTTGCACTATCTGATCGGAAATTTGTGCACGTATTTCGTATTAAATTTCGGAATTAGTGCGACTACTATAAATAAACCAAAACAAGGATTTTTAGAAAATCCTTCGGAAACAGCGAGGAAAATGCGCAATTTGCCAGCATATCCCACGCAGAGCCGTCAAAAAGGAGCATGTAAGCGTTTCATTACATACGGGAATGTTATATATACAGGTCACGCGAGCTTGTTTTGTATCAGTGGGTGCTCGCTTACCACACGAGCAACATGCTCGCCCGGACGGTACAATGAGCGGTATCATGTTTGCGTTCCCTACCAAGCGTCACCGCAAGGTTCTTCGTGATAAAATCCAGGGAATCACCAAATTCGGCGTCTGGCTCGTCGTGGTAATGTAAAATGCATTTCCGATTTAATCTACGAATGCTGATGGTGTGCAGGAAAATGTCATCCGAGATGCCGTGACCTATACTGAACACGCCAAGTGCAAAATCTCAATGAATGTCGTCTATACTTTGTAGCGGCAGGGACGCACATTGTATGGTAGAACTCACTTGTATCATTATAAAAAAGGCCCTTTTCAGGGCCACAAAACTCATTTCAAAGAATAAGTTTGCATTTTCTGTTTCATGGACTGTTTCTCCCTGGAGAGCAATTTGGGTTAAACCTCAAATTATGATTTATTTCAGTACGCAAATTGCAAATAAAACCTGAAACAAACTGGAGTGAAGTGGAAAACATTTTTACTAGGCGCATTCAAAAAAGGTTTCAATTCTCAAACATTTTACCAAGGTGCCGTATTACATTACTCTCTTTACCCTGAGTGTTCGATAATCTCCGTATTGGAAACACAATTTCAATTTTGTTCTTTATCAAAAATATGTGGTCGACCAACGCAGGGGTGGAGCTACGACGAACACATATTGAGGACAACACAAAAAAGGACGAGCTTACATTGTGCTGTAGTCAGGTATAAAAACTCAACATTCTGTTGCTCACGCTCAGTTCGTTTCAGTATCAGCATGCAGCAGTTCGTTTGCAGCATCTCCCGCAAAATTTAAACTGCCGTCCGTTTGCTGCTGTCAGAAGAGTTGGCCAAGCACGCCGTCTTCGATGGCACCAAAACTGTTACCATATACACCAGCTCCAAGTAAATTTCGAACACTGCCCAAACAAAAGGCCCTTTTCAGGGCCATCAATTTATCGACAAAGAATGAAATTGAAATTTTGTTATTACAAGCAGCAGAAAGTGGCTTGTCAAGAGCGTTGGATGGTAAGTGAGCCACTTGTAAACAATACCGTCGCTTTCACGTAGAATGGCACAAAATCAAAAGTTATTTGTAGACAGGTTAGTGTAATGATTCAATTTACAAAAATCGAACGTTTTCTAACGATTCGATATAGGTGCTCCGTTTCAAAAATTTCGGCCAGAATGTTGCCTGTTTTTCTAAAAGTGAAAATCTGCTATTGTACTGAATGAAAATCTTCGATTTTTGCGCTGATTGGAAATAGTTGTGACTAGTTGTGTAGAATGTTCAATTACTGAAAATAACAGATTTTGTGAAAGCAGTGGTTGGTCCATACAATTCGATTCCAAGCGAGCCAGACTAGTTTTCGTTGGAAGGTCCATCTCTGACAATAGAAATAAACTATTTTATTTTGAATTCAACTACAACTTCCTTGAAAACAGCACAGCTAAAAAACTTTTGGAAAAAACGCGCAAACCTAAATTTTCCATTATAATCAAAATTAGTGCCCCCACCGCACAGCATCATCAAGATTGATAGTTATTCAAGCCGGGAGGAAAGGGGGAGGGAGGTTGTAAGGCAATGGAAAATTTCATGTATAATAATAATACTTTATAATTGGCTGGTTCTGAAAACAACTTGTTGGTTTGTGGTTTATTTTGGGTCACAATTTAGGCCCGCTCGATTTCTGATAGCTGTGAATTTTTCGCAGGGCGACAGTTTCTGTTCGGTAGCGATGAGGCTTCTTAACGCCAACCGTGACTGGGGCACTTTTACACGGCCTTCGTTGCCAACCAGCTCCCTGTCAAGGACGACGTCTCTGTACAGCCAGCATCACTGCCAGAAAAGCAAAACATTGATTTTGAACCGAATGATTAGACGCTGTATTTAGTTACAAAATGTCGATTTTCTGAATGATATGATATTAAATCATCCCACAAGATGCAAAACTTCGTGTGGAATGCTTGAATATCGAGCATAGTGCCGAACATAATTCTTTGTTTGGGGCTTTATAGCTATAACGCCCCATATATGTCGGTCGCTGTCAAACTCCATATGATAGTATAGGGTTGCTAGGGGGCTGTTGCCAACTGCTTGCGGGGAGCCTTTCCTCCGGTGGACTTACGAGCGGTCTGTTTGGTACAGGCCATGTAGCGAAAAATGCTGATCTGCTACTTCTCTGATGCTGGTAGTAGGACGACGGTCAAACGCTCGTTTGCGTGCCTTCATTCATAAAAGTTCAACAATATTTTCAAAGAATGTTGCAAATTGTCAACTTGATAATTCCAAAAATACTTTAAATAAACTATGAATGTGCAAAAGACGACAAAATCGCATAGAAATTGCTTATTCCAGAGCAGAATTTACCGGTCTAAAGTGTATTCTACTTCACTCCGGTTATGTCTCTGACATTACCCACCCATCTTTTTTCTCACTTTTTTGTACGCAAAATTACAAATAACTGTTTTCACATAATTGAATTTTTTGAGAATATCTGTGCACACTTACAATTCTTGGACATTATTGTTTATAAATATTCGTTTCGGCGGAAAATCACAAAAAATATGATACAGTTCCAAGGACTGAGCCAAATGATTTCAAATGAAAGCATGGATCGTATATAGGTCTGATGTCAAACTCGAGACCATACTCTCCAAAAATGTTCACGCATCAATTGAATGTGTTACCAGCGTTTTAGAAGACTGATCTTCTCGCTTTCGAACGCAGGCTCGGGAATCGTCGTCAGTGGAAGTAGGATTTCGGACTCCATTGCGTCGGTAGAGATGGCGAGCGACGGGTGGGAATTAAGTATCTGTACCACACCTTCCGTTGAACTACTTTGATCCCTATCCTTTTGCTGGGATAACTGTCGAAAATGCTAACCCATGTGGCTAAATTCACTGTCACGGAAGATCGATAGTGTGAAACGAGGATGTGTTTGCTTTTTTTTGCCTTTGGCATATAATGAAAGGCTATGCAATTACTCCAAAAATTGACTTTCCAACCGAGGCCCGCAGGGGCGAGTGTCATATACCATTCGATTCAGTTCATCGAGATCGCACAATGTCTGTGTGTATGGATGTGTGTGTGTCAAATAATGTCACACAATTTTCTCGCAGATGATTGGACCAATTTGCACAAACTTAGTAACAAATGAAGGGTATAACAGTCCCATAAGACGCTATTGAATTTTTAACTGATCGGACTTTCGGATCCGGAGTGCAGTTACACCGCAAATTTCCATACAAACTGGTACCACCATGATATAAATATGATGCAAAACTTATTAAAATGGGTACAACATTACTTAGATTTGCGGGTCTAGCTCACTAATGACCAATCAAAGTAGCTTTGACCCCATTGGCCACCCATGACGGATCTTGATTTGCCCGGGAATCTCACCATGTTCCCGAGCTAATATCACACCTGTTTCCCCGCAAACTCTTAACCGATTGTTACAAACTTGATTCCAAATGAACGATATAATATTCGCATTGAATATTATTGAATTTTATTCAGTTCTGACTATTGATTCCGGAGTAACGTGTTAGTTATTGCAGTCACGTGGGAAATTTCAGCCGATACAATCGTAGTACCTCATGGGTACATTACAATGTATTGAAATGAACATCAAATTACTTCGATTAGGAGGCCTAGATCACTAATAGCAAATTAAAGATTCTTGGAATATATTGTTCACTATCGATAATTCCGGAAAGTTCGGGTTTCGGCCATACATATTCCAGAACTAAAGCCACTTCGGCGATGACTGAACCAATTTTCTCTAACCTACACAGATAAAAATATTTTGTAATTTTAAATTTATTTTCATGCACATGTTTGGAGCATGAATATAAATGTAAAATTAAGTTCCACCACAAATACACACGACTTGTCGTGCTTCCTTCAACGAATTTTCTTATAATTTTACCCGTGGATTGAAAATTACAGTTTCTTTAAACGGAAAACCATTGCACTTCAATGTATTTTTACTCGAATACTGTTGTAAAATGAATGACATGTAATATTACACGAATGAAAGTGTAAAATTGTATGCTGTTTGATGCTCCAATTGATTTTAACGTAATTTTCAATCAAATTTTGGATTCAATCGTTGTATGTTTACATTCGTATTGATTTACATGTCGTTTAAATTTCATTATTGTTTGGTGTGTAGTCTCAAATGGGAAGTACAATATGCAGTTTGGTGTTGGGCCCCCGTCTAGCCCTCCCCCTTCTTCCTCTCACACCCCTCTCGACGATTTCTCTCACCCCTCTTTCCCTTTCAGACCAACCTCACACCTGCATTACTTTCTTCCACCCCGTATACCAAAATAGGTTTGGTGGTTCCTGACGCATCCTCCCCCTTCCACTAAATATATTCGTCTCTTTCCCCACCACCTCGCATTTCAAAATATGTTAACATGAAGACAACATTGAACTCACACTGATCAAACTAATTAAATATTATAGTTTCGTTTGTTTCAAGTGTGTCAGCGTCGTCATGTTGCTTATTACGTTCGTGACAGTTGTGTACTTATATATGCTTGGATAAATGAGGAAGGCACCATTAGGTGAATTAAAACAGGTTTTAGAAAATCGATTAAAAATCATCCTGAAGTTTGAAAGGTTGAACATACATACTGTTATAATTGGAAAGATGGGCTCTATCGGTTTATGAAATAAAGGGAGAATTTTATTCTTCATTTAATGACCCAATTGTCAATAGGTTCATCCGAAGTGTTCATTTGTGTTTACTTTTTGCTAGCGCAGCCAATTTTTTTACGCATGCTATTCGACTTCGCTACCCCTGTCTAAGAATAGCCCCTATGTTTGAGTTAGCAAACGAGTGGATCACAGGGTTGATTGCTTCCGACGGTGGGTCGGTGGCCACTGCGCCCAACAGATCCTCAGCGGCTTTGCACCGTTTCGGTCCCTAGGCCTCGGCTATGCGGCTAAGCCACAGGGTATCGGATACTTACCAGAAGTTTGCTAAAGCAAAATCCGGAAAATAAAAATTTTCTGGCAACGCTTCAGCTTCCCGTTGAACCAGGTAACTGGCATCCCTATCTCTACATACCGGGTTTGACAATGGGTAACATCGTTTTTCCACCGATCGATGGGGGTCAGTTTGACAACGTCAAAATTGCTTAAAATGTCATCAACAAACAATAGTAGCAGTAAACAAAAGAAAACAAAGAACACTTTAACTGATTTGATGTAAACTAAAGTGCTCCTCGTTCGCATTTAAAATTAATTTCGTTCATTTTGTTACAAGCAAAGCTCTTATGTTGGCTACGAAAATGTGACGTCACGTCACCCACTTGCGTTGAACTCTAACGGTTTCGCTACCTGGGCACCAGTTTGACGCTACAGAATGAACTTTGTTTGCATTCAACGAGTTTTGATTCGAGCTAACAACATATTTTCAACGTGAACTCCTAAAAAGCAACTGGCTGGTCCCAAGTGATAACTCGGAAAGCAATGTATACGAAATAAGAAATGCACACAGAGATTATCCACTTGATTTAACCTGCATCTCGCACTAACACAACTGCACATAGATTAGTCCTCGAGGAATAAAAACATTTGTTGACATATTCTGACGTTATCTATTGACAACCCCGTTTTTAATGGCACCCATATCGATCCATTTTTTTAAATACACCTTATACAAAATACACCAAATCAAGGTCAACCAATGTTGGTCGTTCCACCATTTAAATCACCCTTTAAAACACACAAGATTTGATACCACGAAACATTAAAAATCCAACTTTATCTAAGTTATGTGGTATGGCCTTTATGCACATATTGGCTTCGTCCAGTTTCTTCCCTTTTGGGAATAAATTTTGCATGGTTCCAGGCGTCTAGGTTTCAAACCAAAAAACGAGTTCGCTTTCGCTTTGTCATCAATCTGTGCTGTGATTACGTTTCTAGGCTTCACTCGGAACCAGCCTTATGCTTGAGGCGTTCATACAGGTTGTGCTTCTGTTGGATTTAGTGTCTAGCTGGCAGGGCAGGAAAATTTCGAAAAATGAATTGATTGCTGTTCGAAGCTTCATGAAGCACCTTCTCAAGCATACCACATGCAATCGATGAGTTTGACACAATCGCTGCGAACATTTAGGGGTAAAACTTATCTCTGCTCGGACGAAGCGAGCTTCGCATCTAGTTCGCTCTTTACAATGTTCGAAAAAGTTCACATTAACCTTAGAAGCACACATCGTCGAACACGAGGTAAGCTCTTGGCTCGTGGTTTTTGCGTTTTTGGAACATTTCCACAGAGTTTCGAAGCGATATTCGGTGAACACATGTAAAGCGAATGCCTCGTTTATTTGAGAATCACGAACATCGAAGTTTTATATCGCTTCAAGCATCAGCATCATGAGGCCACCGCGAACATGTTCGCTACGTGACTATCTGTCTTAAAATCATAAACTGTAAATCTTATTTTGAGTATAAATAAAATGGATTATTTTTAGATTATAATTTAGGATTTAGGGATTAGGTGCGTCGCATACCTTACCAATTTATGAGCCACGAGTTTGAATGAGCGTAGTGGTAGTGAAATTCAAATTCTTTTTTTCGGAATACAATTATGTTTACTAGCTACTTTGATTGCAAACTCGTCTTTTCTTCTTCAATCGGAGTATATTTTCCCTGACAAGGAGTTTAGGTGAAGATGTATAAAGTATGTTTAAGGGGGTAAGGGTTTCAGCGTGAAAAAATGTTTTTTGGTGAAATGACTCTTTTGGATGAAATGATACATTATAATGTACAAAAGTTTTGATCAATTCGCTTCGCCAAAATTTCTAAAAAAAATCGCAAATAGTGTTTTTTAACGCTAAAACCATTACCCCTCTCTTAATAATCTCCCTATCTAAAACAAATTCTTCCTAAAAAGAACAATTTTCGGATGGAATCTCACTGCTGACGTCCGAGTTCAGT
The DNA here is from genome assembly GCF_030247195.1 of Topomyia yanbarensis. Lineage (NCBI taxonomy): Eukaryota > Metazoa > Arthropoda > Insecta > Diptera > Culicidae > Topomyia > Topomyia yanbarensis. The sequence continues at coordinate 42,815,824 of NC_080670.1, forward strand.
TAGACGGCGAACTTCAGTTATTTGCATCCACTGAGGGGTAGTTAGGCGTAGTCCGTTGGCCTTTGTTTTCAACTTGTTGCGGTTTCTAACGTTCTTGCGCAACATTCCTAAATCGGCTAGTCATATTCACTCAATAATATGCGATGATTTGTGTGTTAAACGTTATTTTTAATTTTACCAAATGAATTTATTAACAAATACCTACATACTTGAATCCATTATTATTGTCATTAATTGAATTATAATTTCTTGGCATCTGTACCAAACCAAGAGGAAAGCTTCCAAATGATTTTTATAATATTGTTTTATAAGTTTATTGGTTGATTACCTAATCACAAGAGACATAATATTTATTTTCAAACATTTTCGACAGAATCTGTTCACTTAATAAATGAAGTGTCAAACTTATTACATGTTCCACTTTTATGAAATTTATTTCCTGACTCCTGTACATGTGTTTTGTGATAAATAATGAGAAGGATATTCCAACTTGTTTGTATTGTATTTGTTAACTAATTACTGATGGAGAAACGCAAAGAACTTACAAACAATGTTCTAGTGATTTTTTTGTTGTTGGAAATCCAAAAACAATTCTGAAAAGGACAAAATTTGGTTTATCTTCTCCATGATGTAATCTTCACTTATTTGACTTTTACTAATAAAAAAATAAAAGAAAGAAATCTTTAGGGCCCCCTGTATTTTTTTGAATCAGTTATAGCCGAAATGCTTTATGTAAGGGAAAATGAGGAAAATGAGAAGCGAAATAAATAACTCCAAGTAGAATGAAAGTCGTTCTAAACTCGAACTTTTTCTAATACTGTCTTTCCATTATTATTCGCTTTTTGTCGCATTCCATATTTTGATATATTATTTTGAAGACCCATATTTAAGATCCATACAATAGTAATTCTTCAAAAGGGCTAATGAGACTTTTGTAAACAAACTTATTTCGCTCATTTTTCCGCTACAGAGTTGAATTTTATGCAAAATACACATGAATCAACATCTTTGCCCTTGGTAGAATCGATTTCAAATGTATTCTGTGTTGAAATGATAACAAATTAAGAGAAATCAGCAAAACAAAAGTTTGTTCACAAATCTTATTAGCCCTATTCAAATGTTGATATGGAATAATAAAATCAATCAAGATCAATTTCGATTTTTTTTAATTTTGCGGTGGTGTAATCCCTTAAGTGGTTGATTTAACGGCTTCTTTCAAAATTTATCGAACCTACTCCCATTCGTTCATTCGTTAGAGTAGTTTATGTTAAAGAGAGTGTACTAAATTAATAGGAACACTTAAATTTAGGAAGTTATGACCCTCGCTCCACAATGCAGTTTGCGATAGAATTGCTCAACTGAAAATTATTAAATGAAATGAATGAAAACAAACATTAGACTATAGCATTTTGTACGCATGCACTACAGAGGTTCAAGGGTTACAATTTCTGTTCTAGTTCTCGGATCGCCAACACATTTTTTTCGATTTTTTGGCCCAGTTCTCAAGGGAAATCCAGTTTTTAACTTTTTGCATACATATTGCATTGAATGAAGAACTTAGATAATGTATTCATAAAGTATTAGTAATAATTCGATTGTCCGTTCATTTTAAAAGGCTATTTTCTATAACTTTACAACTGATTTAATTTCACTTTCAAAATTTCTCGAAATATCATGTTCTAAAAGTTCTCAACCGATATAATATTCGAAAACAGTTATAAAAATGTCTCATCACACTGGTAGATGGATTCAAAGCGTTTTTTTAAATAAGTGCACGAAAAAACATGCGCCCTTCTGAAACATACTTCTGAATCAAAATGGTTTTACTGTTAGTCGAAAACAAGATTTACAAAACGACCAGAACTGCCAAATATGAATCGGGAATGGTCGAGTTTATTGACATTCCCTATTTATTTCTAGGATTCATCATACACATCATGACGTTATTTATTTAACTGATAATCGATTTTTTCCTTTGAATGGATATCGTTATCTTTATCCTCAAGAAACTGACATAACTGGATCCTCAAGAAACTGACATAGGAGCATGACTAAGATAAGCGAGCCACTCAATACGTTGTGTACATTGTGTTTAACTTCATTTTCTAGCCCTAATTTATTTCATTTGAAAATTTACCCCGCCCTGTCACGAAATCTTGATTTTATCCCTACTGGTAATATATCAGTAGGGTATCTTAAATAAACTTGTTACGTCACTTTTCAGTTAACCCCAGCATCCATAAGCTACACATTGTCACAATTATTTTTCACCTATTCCACCCCTAATACAAGGCCTCTGTCTGGAATATACTTTTTTTTGCATAACTAGTAGGTAGGTATTTGAATAAAGAAAACTAATATCGTGTGGCGAACATGTTAGCGATGGCCCTCGCGATGCTAAATTGATATAATCCTTCGGTGTTCGCGATTCTGAAATACTTCGAGGTAATCTTTTTTCTGTGTTCGCGAACATCGCTTCGAAGCTCCGTGTAACTGTTTCAAAAATATCGATCACACGAACCAAGAGCTTAGCTCGTGTTCGTCGAAAACTACGCAAAAGCTTTTACATATCTTTCCGAACATCAATGAAATGAACAAGAAGCTTCATTTGTCCTCGCCGAAGAGCATGCAAAAGTATCGCCCAAATGTCCGCAATTACGATGGTAAGCGATTGTGATGCGAAGCTTGTGAATACGAACCAGTAACGCAAAGCTTCGCGCTTTGAAAGTATTCGAACATAGGTTCGGTTCGAATATTTCCTGCCCTGCTAGCTGGTGTTTATTTGGTGCTAGTCTGGATTTTTCGTCTAACTGACCTCATTTGGTGCTAGTTACTAATGGAATGAATTTGAAGCACATTCTGATCAGAGATGTCGCTTTAGCCAATAAACTCTTTTTATCGTCTATGATGCCTAGAAACGGAAAATAACTATGAAAAATCGAAACATTTCCAAAAATCTGTAGAAATCGGCGAAATCTTTTTAAAAATTTTATGTGGCATAATAATCTGATAATATGGTAACCATGCTCTGAATATGCTATGTTGTCTATAGTGGGTACCTAGTGGCCGGCAGAGCTTATGCATACAATACTAGCGATCATCGTATATTCGTGTTTGAAAGCGGGGCGTCATTTATAAAACCCACGTTTTCGGGACAAGTGTTTTTCAACCATCTTAAACAATCCAGCCAGCCTTTCACACAAAATCATATTATGCGTGCCAAAGTGGAGACGATATACGTACATAGCTACTGAAATTGAAGATTTTTGACAACTTTAAACAAGTTGAGCGCGATTCTAGAGTATATTTTTTACGATTGCATATGCGACACAATCTCACATTATATACGATTGTATATAATGTGAGATTGTACGATTCGGGAACACAATATACAATTAACTGCGATTCTTCGGTAAAGAAGGTCAACATATAAAAACAGCAAATAGGTATATCACACATCTTCAACGTAACAAAAACCCGTGAAAGCGTGAGTGGGGTTGAAGGGGGGGGGGGGTGAATAAGGCATATCTGAGCCGAGGTCGATATGAACTTGCGACGTTTGGATTCTAGAACAGGGAATACTACGCAGAGCTAACTAGGGCTACAGGACCACGTCAAAAAATAGTGCACAACATCACCGTCTTCTAGTGTACTTACTTTTGGAAAATCATAAAAAAAGCTTTACCCAGTATAATCCCTTAACTGCATCCTCGCAACCGGAATAGTCTTTGTTCCGATCGCACAATCCATTCGATGCAGCCAGATGATTTGTCAATTCATAGCTTGAGGCTCGAACAGACTACTTTTCTATTAAATTTTAAAAATGTGAATATCAAAACTTTTTGGCTATACAGCTAGGGTAACGCACTTATTAGAAGTAGAATATTGGTCAAATACGCTTTCTACTTGTACCGGGCAAGACATGTGAATACTTTACGCTAACGTCACAAATGAATTTAAGTGTACATTTTTCACACTTCATGGATTTAGAAAAAATCTTTACGATTTACTAGTCGTCCATATAAACAGGGCTAGTGAACTTTCAGGAAAAGTGAGGCTAACTGTGTCAGTCTTTACCAAATATAATTTAAAAAGATTTGCATCATGACATGACTGTTTCGCGGAAATGTCCGGAACAGCAAATCTAATTGAAAAAATGAGCTGTCCATGGGTATATTACACCACTCTTTTGAGTTAAATTGTGTGCAAGTCAATTCAGTCATCTCTAAAAAGTAGCTATTTTATTTGATATACACAGACATTATCCAATCTCGCCGAACTAAGTCGAACGCTCTCCAAGCAACCGGTTAAAAGAATTGGATGAGTGCATAACTTTTCTTATAGAAAAGACAAAGAAAGGAAAACCAATCCCGTATTTCGCTTGTTTCGCCCACGAAGCAACTTTTCCACGTGATTGTGCGGGTTGGCCCCCCAGGGAAATTGTTTTGCCATTCTCTTTCATGCGCGGAGCGTTCACAGCGTTCAGTGCTTTGCATACTGACCCGGAAATGGATCACATTCCCGGAAATCATGTCACCGGTGCCGTTCCAAGCTGCTCTTCGGTAATATGGTATTTTTTACAGGTTTCCTGTTTTTCCAATTCGCTCAAAGACATAATAGGTTATTTATATGGGCAAAGTTTTGGGATGCTTTTTTTACTACACCCAAAACTCGGCCGTAATACCTTTACGGTAATAAGAAAAAAATGCTCTAATAGCAAGACGTTTCATGCTAAAACGGTCACAACAAAAAATTCCTCAAACGGCAATACCAACACATTCAAATCTTCTCTGCGTCGCACTCATGTTTCATCAATTCTTATTCAATAAATATTATCGCGTCGGATTGTCTGGAAGTGTGTAGCACTTCGCTTGTCATTGTATTGCGCATCAAGTGAAGTGAACACTGTGTGGACAAAGACGAGATTCAATTTTCTCTACACGACACATTCCGTATTTGAAGATCGGCTCACACTCGGCTAGCTTCAAAGCACAGTCAGAAACAACGACTCGGAATAGTGGTGGGGTATTTCGGCTGGTGTTAAATTGAAATTTCTTTTCTATCACGGACGTTAACAGCAAGGTAGCGACTGCACAAAACATAAACAGTCTTTCCCGTCATGTACGGGAAGCAAGACCTATGGTTTGGATCCACGTATCCGAACCGAGGGTCCGGATCCAGACACTTGTCTGGATCTAAGCACCAGGTCTGGGTCTGGTTCAGGTCCGGACTTGGTAAGGGGAAAAGGGGATGGGCTAGATCCGGGTACTGGTCCGGATCCGGGTACTGGTCCAGATCCGGGAGCTAGTTCGGATCTGGGCACGTGTCTGGATTTGGGGACTGGTCCGGATCTGGCAGCTAGGCCGGATCCGGAAACCGCCTAAACTTTTTATTCCACTATCCAACCTACCCAGTAAAAAATCCGTAATTCTGGCTGGTTTCTGAAAAAGATTTGGGCAGATTCCTGCCTGAATTTGGTCAGAGATCCGCCAGGATTCCGGTTGGTTTGACTTGGTACTAATACTATCATAGCAATCGACCGATTTATCCTACATCCGAACAGAGCCGAGGTTGACACATACTGAAAAAGAGTTTGATTGTGTGATGCGCATACATGAACAGCAACCGTCGTCATTCCACCGCTTACTACCTTTGCGGGAATATGAGTTTAATACCGCAATGCGCAATTGCGTAGTCTGTTACCGAAAACACAATAGAATCTTACCCAAAAGTAATAGAAACATACCCGTCGGATTTTGGGTGTACATATGTAGAATGAACTCCGGGTTTCGCAGGTCAAAATTGAATCAAAACAATCTCATCCCAATCGAACAAGGGGATTCCCTACCGAGGTAACCAGTCCGCTGGCCATCCAACCTTTTTCTGTTGATTGAGCGATGTCAAGTGATTATGTCAATCCCAGATGGTGCTATTTAATCGGAAAATTCGACAGTTTCGACTTCCTCTTTATCAATCCTTTTCCTGCTTATTCTCATTACATTACACGCCAGACATGCTTTCTCATGACATATGACCGGTGCAAACGAATATTGACAAAGGTATGAATTGAGACAAGGACGTCATGGTCTGATTATTTTTTATTCGCAAAAAGAATCAAGGGGAAAAGATAGATTTCATCTATCCATTTAGTGTTCAGTTTGATGGAAGAAAATAAAATTTTAATACGAGCAAATAGAACAGACGACGATTCAATCACTGTTTCATTGATTTCTAGTTAGAAAGGGTGGAATGATATCGAGCAGGTCATCTCATGCATATGAATATTATTATAAAGTTTTGAATAACTATTGGCTTTATTATTCATTGACCGTGAAACGGAAGTATGAATTGACTTTCTCCATCCGTCCCAAATACAAATTTATTTCTTCGTTTTTAAATTATTAAAACCATGTCAGGATTTCTGCTGAACCACTTGTATATCGCTTTACACAGTATTATTCACTCAAAACTAGTTGCCGTCCACTATCAACAAGGAACGGGATAAACTAATTAATATCAACATAGCAGAAAACAATCCAACCATACCTTAGCTCCTTGATCCTGATGTACTGTAGCAAAGCTAAGTTTTCAAATAGCTGGATACGTTTCAATATATACGCACACTTGTACCAACATTTTAGTTTCCAGTTGGTGCTCCATATTGATGACTCTGTCTGAGATAGGTTGGGATCTTTCACTTCTTCCGCGTCACTTCCAAAACAGTTTTGATTTTTTTTTTACTTTTCTTATAAAAGAAGTCATATATATATATATATATATATATATATATATATATATATATATATATATATATATATATATATATATATATATATATATATATATATATATATATATATATATATATATATATATATATATATATATATATATATATATATATATATATATATATATATATATATATATATATATATATATATATATATATATATATATATATATATATATATATATATATATATATATATATATATATATATATATATATATATATATATATATATATATATATATATATATATATATATATATATATATATATATATATATATATATATCAATCGACTCAGCTCGACGAGTTGGGACAATGTCTGTGTGTGTCTCATTCGTGTTTCTCAGCAATGGCTGATCCGATCTTATCCAATTTTAAATGAAAGTCCTATCACCCAGAAAGAACGCTATTAATTTGTTTTTGATTCTGATGTTTAGTTTTCAAAATATGAATGTTTGAAAGTGAAAAAATGGTGCTTTTGCAGTTTTCTTAACTTATCTGCCGAAATTTACGACATAGATAAACAATTTATATATCTTTGGACAGCCTATACGAATACCTTCCGAACAAACTATAGATTGTTGAAATCGGACTATTATCAAAAGAGATATTTATCATTGAATATGGACAAACGATGTTTATCATTTCCCATAGCCACAAATAAGACCAAAAACAGGCAATCTATTTTTAACGCCAAAACGGCTAATTTTAGGTCAATAGCATTTTCGGAGAATTTGATGTATGTAATATAGCCTTTCTTTTGGTATTATGTTTTTTGCTGATTAATCCACCTACGAGTGAGATATTTTCATAAATTTTCTTGGAAGTGATTGTATTGAAATGATGTCTTCAGCAAATTTGTAGCTCTTACTTTTGCGAATAACTTTACTGAAGATATCAAATATCTATTTGGAATACTTTAAAAGTTATAGCTTGTTGTTTGTGGATTACCCTTTGTCGCCTATTTATTGTTCAATATAGTAGTAAAGCATTTAAATTAGCCAAACTATTTCGATAAAACGAATTTCCTTTTCTATCTAGAAATTTCGCTAGAAATAACCGCCGAACAATTTCAAGTTGTCTACATGGAACTTGATCACTTATCAATGCAAAAATTTTCATTTGCGCGAACCTGATGAGTGCATAGTTTCTAAGACACAAACATCGGATCGATCTGAAACATATCTTAGAAAAAGAAAAGCTATATGAATAACTCCAAACCTGCCTGAAAATATTCCAACATACACTCATTCCAGAGCTCAGAAATCAGTAATAATCCTCAGATTTCGTATCATATTAGCTCACTTTTGAATGGATGTACTGTAATATGGATTAGGGTCTTTTTAATAAGAAGCGAAGTTGGAAACACAGAAACATGAAACATTGAACTGCTAACCGAAAAATTGCACAGCATTTAACATTTGCTGAACATATCTTTATTTTGGGAATGCGTAGAGTTGAGACGAACTTGTAATATGATTAATAACGAGGATAACACTTTCCGAAAGTAGAGTACAACTTATGAAAAATGGTGTTTTACGTTCGTCTCTAGCAGGTCCTGATCAATTTTGATGAGCTTTTGTTTTTGTTGTGTTACCAATTATGTTTATGTTTATTACCTTCACCAACAGGCCCGTTGGCCCCAATGGTGGTTTCTTAAACTAATTACATTTTAAAATTGCCAACATTTTCGCTTTTATCGCATTCCGCGTCCGTTTGAAGTCAAAGGCCGTCGCCACGCTGTTAAAAATTCGCTGGCATCCGGTAACAGCGCTCTGGCAACCATAGTTGGTTCTGCTGAACGGAACTCGCAGAAGAGAGTTATTACGTAGAGCTCGAACGCGGGCTTGAAGATCCAGACGTCCGAGGCTTGTAGGGCAATCCACTCTGGCAGAGAGTAAGTCCGAGACGAACAAGGCGCGAGAGCAGTCCCTCCGAATGCTGAGTGTATCGAGGTGTCAACTGGCAACGGTTTTCATAACACGGCAGCTGAGATCTGTTTCGCCATGGGAGATGCCGAAGGGCGAAGCGTATGAACCTGCGTTGAACAGCCTCGATTCTGTCAATCCCGTTCTGGTAGTACGGATTCCAAACAGCTGAACAATATTCTAACGTTGAGCGGACCAACGCACAGTAAAGCGATTTAAGACAATATACGTCCCTGAAGTTTTTCGCTATTCGGAAAATGAACCCAAGCTGTCGTGATGCCTTATCCACGATGTATGAAGTATGTGGTTTGAATGTTAGTGCCGAATCCATGATGACTCAGAGATATTTGATGTGAGAGTGGCTTGGAATGCTCGAGCCGAAGAAATGGTAGTTAAACTGAGTCGGATGGCGCTTCCGCGTGAACGTAACGATTGAGTATTTGTTCGGGTTTAAAACTATTATGTTTAGATCACACCACGTACTAAAGCTGTCCAGTTCCCTCTGAAGAAGCTCGGCATCGGTTTTATCCCGTATTTGTTGAAAAATTTTCATGTCGTCGGCGAAAGAAAGGCAGGGTCCTTGTAATGTGAAATTGACGTCATTAAAGTAGAGGAGGAATATTACTGGACCGAGATGGCTTCCTTGTGGTATGCCGGATGTAGCGAAGAATGGTTTAGATAGACAATCCTTAGTGCTGATTTGCTTTCCATCGAGTTAGGAACGAAACCAGCGCAGAAGTTATCCATGAATGCCGAGTTTGTCCAGCTTCGCTATTGAGATATCATGGTTGATTTTGTCGAAGGCCGCAGATAGATCCATGTAAATAGCATCGGTTTGCAATCCGTCAGCGAATCCATCCATTACATACGTTGTGGACGAGAGCAGGTTTGTCCCCGACAATTGTCGATGTTCGATTTGTTTCCTTTTTCATGAACTGGACATGTATGCTACTTTCCAGCAGGAAGGGAATGTACCAGTAGTGAGTGACAGCTCGAAGACTCGCCGAAGTGGTTCAAGAAGCCCGCTGATGCACTTTTTGACAAAAATCGAGGGAACAACATCTGGACCCGGGGAACAGGATGCTTTCAGTTTGGAATTTGCTGCAAGAATGGCAGCATTATCGACACAAATTCGGTTGATGGTTCGTCCTAGAGAAGGAGTTAAATTGGCGGCGGCAGCGACTTGTTGTGGTGGCAGGCACTCGTTGGAAAAAACGCTTGAAAATTTGTCGGAGAACAGTTGGCAAATTTCCTTAGTGTCGGTGCCTAAAACTCCATTAAACGACATACAAGATGGTAAACCGGATTTCGCTGCTCGTTAACATACTTCCAGAACTACTTGGGCTTGAATTTCAGTTGACGGTCGACGTTTCGCTGGTGTCTAAAAAAGGCGCGTCTGCTTTGTTGTTTTTATTCGTGGTTGAGTTGAAATGAAGACTGCATATCAAGAGGACTAGCAACTCTGTCTAGAATCTGGAGACAATAACAGCCACGCCACTTGCGGCTAAAGGTGGTACTTCCCATAGTGATGCACACACATATACATTTTTACATTAAGCTTCCTACCTTTTTCCAATAGAGGCGCTGTAACCTCTGTCGCTTCTCGTGTGTATGTGGGAAAGAAAGAGATATCGGTCTTCTTTATATGTAGTCTTCGGTTGAAAGTAGTGATTTCGTAATACAAGTGTCTTATGCTTCGAGAAATTTTTAAATGCAGCTCGTTTGGCAGATTTTAAACGTCTAAGGACGGTTGATTGCCAGGGAGGGTGTTCATCGGTACTAATTGTTCGTTTTGGCACATGGCGGTCGATAAGATAGTTAAGAATACTAGAAAACGTCATCCCTGCTTCGTTCGCGTCGTCATTGTTAAGATTTTCGGCCCAGTTTATATCCAACAGCGTGCTAACGATGCTGTCGTAGTCAGCGTTTTTAAAATCGTAGACGATAGAGCTTGAGACGTCTTCAAAATTCACTCCTAGGTTACTAACGAATACAAGATGTAGTGGGGGATTATGACGCACCTGCTTGACTAAAATTATATGAATAGGTAAAATAAATGTTCGCAAACAGTAATTTAAGGTCAAGATTACATGATTTTGCAACCGCCAATTCCGGAGGTTTAGAATCTTCAGTGAATTTTACAAACGTTGAACAGCACATCACCTGATAAAATAACTTTGGCGTTATATCCTCTAAGAAGTATTTATGGAGAATTTACTCTTCACACAAATCTAGTTCGAGACTTAATGTCTTCAGGAAAACTTTGGGGAGTGCTATTACAAACCACTTTGTTGAAGACATGAAGGCTCCGTGTGTTCAGGGTATCAACATATTTTAGGCTATTTGTACCTTTAAAATAAATTATAATGATTTTACTGTTTATGACCTTCTACTATTTATCGACAATAAATTTTACATTTTATCCAAAGCTTGAGTTTGTGAAGCTAGCAATAAAAAGTTGTTTAAATCAAAAAAATAGATTAAGAAACATTTCGTAAATATCATTTTATAACTCGATATACTCCCTACACGTAGTATTAATTCCTGCTAATAAAGTTGTTTTAAATGATAGTCTCAACAAGTTCGCTTAAGAAACGAACTCTGTTACTATTTTTTGAAAAAATAATTCTCCATAATTTTAAAACTTCAAATATTATGTCATTTGGAGATTAAGTTCGATTTTCACCAAACCGAGTTTCTATCTACGCCGCTGACCCTAAGTAAGTAGAAACAAAGTCGTTCTACACTCGTCCGCAAGAAACTTCTTCGAATACTGCCTATTTATTACAATACAGTGAAGACCCCATTTGATTAGCCCCCGATTTTGTCAGTCTCATAAGAAAATATGTTTGATGGGCTCTAGCAGACGAACAAGGCTGAATTTGAGTAAAACCTTTCGTGAGCATATTTTTCTTACCTTACCCAAATATGCAAAAATAAACAAAAAAAAAATTTAATTTGCGATAGAAGGCCCCTTTAAGAGAAATTTATATTATATAATCAGAAATAGCTATCAGACTAAATCAAGGGAAGGGAAGAATATTTTAACAGCTTCAGTTTATTATAAAGAAGGATAGAAATGTCTCATTTTAGTCAATGTCAGCTTAAAACACAGCATGAGGTTGATAAAAACGGGTCTTTACTGTATTTATTATTCACTGTGTCCCACATTAATAGGTCCATCCCATTTTCTGATGATATTTTCTTTTAATTGCATCGAACTACACCAATTTGTTGTAGTTTTTAAGGGGTTATTTTATCGACTTCTTCCAACATTTTGGTGCGCCCCTACATACGGCTTTCTCTTCCCCCACTAACACGTGCGATGTACCTTAAAAAATGAATTATCGGCCTCGTTAAGCTACCGTATTTGGGCCTAAATAAACTTAGTTATATATAAAAAAACATTTTGGTGATCCTATTCCTATTCGTGCGATATTTTATGGTAAAAGGGCTTTTCAAATTAATTGGTATACTTAAGGGCTTATATGTTGCAGATTGAGAAAATACAGAAATTTTCACCTTTTTTTTCCTACACAATATTACAACAGCTTATTAAACAACTTTCCCTAATAAGGTTTAGTAAACGGGGTAATAACCGTCGCTCCACAACGCAGTTTTTTTTCCTGACTTGCGGTTAGCACGATTTCTCAAATTGGTGAACTGAAAATTATGGAATAGAAGATAGCTTTTAGAATTATTTACAGATTTAACCCGCCGAAAATCACGAAAATGGCTCGGAATGAGACCCGCTGGTGCCCTAAGCAGGGATGCCAACGGTACCGATAAACTACATTTTTTTCGGTATATTTACATTTGCACAAGCCGTACAGCCCGCTACAGCGACGCATCACTACAGCTCTTGCCAGAACGGTAACCTAACCGAGTACATTTTCCCGTACAGCAGTAGAATACATTTTTGTTTTGCTGCTGTACTCCGACTGCTCGGTGAGAGTGTGGCGTAGTAAAGTTTGTTCTCTCGCTTTGTACATTTTTCTCTGCATAGTCAAAGGGAGAGGCCCGCACACGAAAGCGTTAATGCCAGCCGTGGCGTAAGTGAGCCGCATTCATTGTAGTCATTTTTGAATAAAAATATTAAAAAGATTGAAAATATTAAAAAATGTAAAATAAGGAAAGAGAAGCTGTACCGCTCGCGTCTGATGGCTGTACTGGGGACAGTAGTTTCTTGTCATGTTACTGCTTTGCACACAGGCAGCCGTACAGCGCTGGACGTCCTGCACTAGCGGACGACAGCAGCATAAAGAGAGAAATGAGAATGTAGGCAGAAAAATTACAGCCGCAGAAAAGGTAGGCATTTTGCATCCTTGGCCCTAAGACGATTTCGTTAGAATTTCAGAGCAGCGTGCACCCAGTGCACTAACACAAGTGACGAAAGGTTATCGAAAAGATTCGTGGAAACGAAAATTCAAATGATGGTGATTTTAATTTAACGGGATTCGAGAATTTTTTTATTTATTCTTTGGCATTAGGATGAGCGATAATAATTCAAATCAAATATACTACTGGGAAGTCACTTTTAAAAAAAAGTCGATATCGAAGTAAAGTTTAAACTAGGCACGCATGCACTTCAGAGGTAGCGTGATATCAAGAGCTTCAATTTCAGTTTGTAGTTCTCTGCATGTGTTATCAAAAACATCGCGAAACATAAAGTCCTAAATATTCTTAATCGATATAATATCAGAAGAGAGTGATAAGAGTTATAAGAAATGTCTCATCACACTGTTAGGTGGATTAAAAACGTTTTCTTTTTTTATAAAACTTTTACATATTTAAAACTTTAATGCAAACTTGGCAACCATTTTCTGACTGAATCCTAACAGTTTAATGATGGCTACTAACAATCAAAATCTCCCCTTTTTTTCGAAAATTTTGATACGTTTCCCATATACTGAAAAGTTGTTCCCGTTAGTAACCATAAGCAGTAGAGTGCATCGGAAAAGTTTCCAAAAGCCGGAAACTACCCACCCACGCAAATAGTTACCACGGAATGATGACATCAAACCAGTGTCATTCGCAATGCACTGCGACCGGGATCGGGTCTTTGAAATACAATTACCACCACCAGCAGCACTACGCGGATAGTGGGATACTGGTGGTGCAAGCCCATCCCACGAACAAGACCATGTGGCTCGAATGGTCCATTTTAATCTCGGAACTGTCATCACAAGGCATGGCGAGAAAATATTTATTGCTCATATCGCCTTGGACTTGAAGAAACGATGCTTTTTCTAGCATTCAATTCAAGTACCTACCCAAGTGTATAGTTGTACGATCCAGAGCCAGGCCACGATGTCTGAGGGTCAGTCCATGTGTAAAGGGAAATAAAATCAATGGAATAAACGTGGGCTCGATTGTATGGAATACCATCATGGTAACAACGAGACCAGCATGATTAGATGGGAATGAAACTGCAATCACGCTTCCTATCCCGCGTTGGTTATTTTCGTGGTAAAACTGCATCATTGTGTGAACGTTGCACTTTTCCTCTCAAACTGACCTGATTCAGGTGGCTGTATGGCAATCAGTTGACTACGATGGGAGTTATGGTAGGGGGGAGGGATTACTATATGTTTCGAACCTACATTTGCTAACTTAGTATACGATATTCAATGGAAAATGCGCTCACCGAGTACAGCACCTCGACCCATCCTTCGCCCGAACTTGTTGTTGTGATAGGTGTTCGACGATTGGTAGGTGAGAAGACAGCCTAATTGCGAAATACCACAATGGACGGAGTGGACTGAGCTCGGCACTCGAAACTGGCCCACTTTCAATTGTTATCGTTGCTAATGCTGATGCAGGCTCCGAGCCACCGGTACATACAAGCGCTATCAATACAAGCGATGGCGTATTAGCACCGACTATCGATCATGGAAACCACCAATTGGTGAAGCTCTTCTGCGTCCTACGGAGGAAGTGATGATTCCATCGTGAACTAGCCTATCAATTGGATTTGTGGCAAATACTGGCATCGGGGTGAAAAACTAATTGATTGGATTTGCTCGTTCAGCCTGTGCATTTTCTGTGTGAGATTTTATATGAAGCCCATGGCCTTTATTGCTATGATGGATTTAATCAATTGAATGTTTTCTGACGAATTTATGTTAATTTCGTAATTGCAAGTGGTGGTGTTGGTGAATTTTACGAACATTAGTGATTGAGTGAATCGGGTGAAATTGTTTTTTATAGCGAAATAAACTTTGACCATTTGTGTTCTTTTCGGATAATTATCCTATCCGATTATAATCCTTCCACGTTATCACAATAGAACTAACTGTTGGTTGCAGTGGTCCATCACCAACAAAAAATCCTTCCACGTCACGTAGAATTGTGACAACCGAACCGATCAAATGGACGCTTGAAAATTTTATATGTCTATGGAATGGAAGATGAAATCATTTCAATTTTATTTCAAAGAATATTAACGCTTCAAGTATATTTTGGAAAACAGTTCTTAGTTCTTCTTAGTCTTGCAAAATGATACATTCCATAAGCGTGCGGGAAATAAGCATAAAATTCATTTCCAATGGTGGCTGCGTTACCCACGACGAGGCAAAGAGCTTTAGACTGATCAGTCAGTTCCTTCTCAAATCAGTGGAACGTTTACTTCACCACTACATCCGGACTTGGGCGAGCACTCGCTTCATGTAACACAACATTTATAATAGTGGGAGAGGTCTACTACTATCATGTTACACAATATTGGCTATCACACTGAGAAGGTTTAGCGCAAAAGCAATCAAGTCTAGGAGTTTTGACAATGCTTTTGAAAATGTGTCTTTCGAATCAATTCTGGATGCAGTACGGAGGCCATGGAGTACCTTCATGTATCAGGAGCTGGACATACGCAATACTTAGCAACCGACACACAGTGGGACAAATCCAAAAAAGGTGGTACAAAACATGTTTGAGGGCTTAGAAGACATTTTAGAGCCAGCATTGCTTTGTAGGATTTGTTCACAATATTATTCCGCATCTTTTTAAATAGAATATAAAGTAGAGTACCCGAGCAATAATTTTATTTCTAAATTTTTTTGGAGGGTGCATGTTTGCGACCAAGTTGTAGAATATTATATTTTGAATAACTTCCTCTAGGATTCCTAAAAATATATGACCTAAAAATCAGTTTTTCGTCTTTTCCATGCCAAAAACCTTAATTAATTTAACATGTTCTTCAAACTTGCAGGTATTACTAAAATACAATTTTCTGTTGAAAGAACTAATACGGCAAAATCAATATTGTGACATTCAGAACTATTTTTCATATATAGTGTCGGTAGTGGTTGTTTCAACCGGCTAAGAATTACACTACGGACTACCTGTTCCAGTGGTAAAAATCCACCAAACAGGGAACCCCAATTCCACAGTGTCATGCGACCCGTGCTATGGGTAAAATTGTTGAGGGGGTTTAAAATATTCTCAATGGCGAACGGAGCCTGGGAAGAGTTGGGCGAACTCCCCAGTATGCTGCATTACGCAGCGGAACGTTTACTCTACACACCGAAGTTTTTTCACCGACGATCCGCTTAATTTTGCCGAATTTTTGTTGGCTGGGGGTTTGCTCAGACTCCGAGAGCTGCTGAACGAATATTGTCTTCCTGATTGTGGACCACGGAACAGGATTTAGGATCCAAAACTCAACTTTAAAAACAAACTGATAGCAGCAAAATTATTTTCGTTCGTTACGCATGTACTACTAAGATGGTTTTTGGCTCTCGTAACGCGTCTCTTGAAAAGCGCGTTACTCGTAACGCGTCTCTAGAAAAACGTAAACTTTGGTATCAAAGGTTAAAAACACTTGTATATAAACAAACTAAAAAAAAAATGCCGATTTTTATTTTAAGTTGAACTGTTATCATGAAAATCTGACTACGCAAAGGCCAATATATTCTCATTCAAAGTTTTGCACCCATATTCAGCCAGTTATACCATTTTTTTTTCGAATTCTTGGCACCCCACAACAGCAATTTTCGCTTCCGCGCTTTATACTTTTCGATATTGGGATTCCACTCGAGAGCATAATAAAGTGGGTCCTGCCTCGTCCAATCTTCGATCGAGTTCGACGTCCTTCTCATCTTAAACCCGAACCCGATGACGATGCAAAGTCGATTTTCCACTTTCTCGACACAGTTGTCAAAATTTCCATCGATATTTATGACTATCGCCTTCTGCAATCAGTGTGTCCTGTACACGAACCAATTCCCGGTCCGTGAGAACCTTCCTCGCCGGAATCAGTATATCTATAGGGAACCCATCGGAAGGTCGTTTGTGTGCCATAATTTGTTTTTATTGATGCCAGTCCCAGTGCCATTTTTTTCTCGACTATTCCCGCGCCAGGGCAAAAGTTTTACATTCCGACAGGCCACGAAGCTGGAGCAGGGGTTGTTGGCTTACTGCCCATCACGATTGCTTTTTTTATACTCTACCCAACATATTTTTCTGCGTTCTACCACCCTTTCCCACTCGTCTGATGTGATAGCTTTCCAACCATCCTAAACCATGCACGGGGAAAGCAGTAGACAGAGCTCAATTCCGCAGCCGGTCAGTCTGGGCCATCGAGTTGAATCTAGTGGGTACTGGGGCGCTGCGTGTTACGTACTCAAAACCATTCATGTTCAAAGGGAGGTGGGTTTGCTTGTGTTTGTGCCAGTCCGCCAGGATGCGTGCTGCAATCCTTGACATTCGGGTGAACGGACAAAGAATAAACTTATCGCAGCAAGTGCCATTGAGTAGCAATCATTTTGAGCTTTTGGCAGAGTGCCGAGTTATTTTCGGTTCTGGGATTTCGATGGATTTCTCAGGAATGAAAATGTTTAAACTTTCTATTAGGTATCTTCTGCATGGGAAATGAAAGACAAAAGTTTTTATGATCTCCCACCATCTCACTTATCTCGCTTTTTGTGGAAACTGAACTACCCACCGCGGTAGATGGTCGAATTGATATTCGTCTTTTATTTAGCGGTTAACAAGTCATGGCTAACATGAATATTTTCGTATATTATAGGTTGCTGAGATACTACATTCTCTCCTTAGGTATATTATATTAACTTAATTATTAAACGAATTTATCATTACGTCGAAATCATCAAGATGTTACGGAAGAAATTTTCAAACCAAGGGGCGCAAGACTCTTTTTTAAATTATATGCTTGGGGTCAAATCGCTTTGGCTTACGTTGAACTGTACTTTACTGAGAAATTGAAGTGTAGTGTTTCCAATGTCACAGAAAAAAGCAGTGTGCAAAATACCCAGTCTGGTTGCAGCTCTACATCTCAATGATCTTGCAGGTCACGTTCGATCGCTTGTTCTATGGTGTCCGTTGCACCGTCGAAAGCGCAACAATGTAGAGGAAAGAGGGTAACAGTGGAACTATGAAAACAATACGTTTTCATAGTTCCACTGTTACCCTCTTTCCCCTACATTTTCTACTTGTCAACCAATTTACCACAGAGTACCGGGTTTCACATGTGATCTGTTTTGTTGTTCCTCTCAGAACGCTGGACCTTGTTTAAAAAGAGAATCCATGAGCGTCCTCGAGAGCAAAATTGGTGGTAAAATGAACATGTTAAGCAAAGTCATTTTCTTAGTAATTGGTGATTGAGGTACTAAAATCACGTTGTATGCTTCTTGTTAGACTTTTTTGTACACGGTTGGTGAAAATATTTAGACAATAACATATTTTTCCAACCATTATTCTCGACTTCAAAACATGTCCAAAAATGAGGCATGTTTATACCGTATGAGTAAAATGAACACCTAGTGACAATGTTTTTTACGCACAGAATGGCCTATAAGGATGCAATGTGCAATGTTGATTTGCATTTTTCGACCAATGCTGAGCCTTACGTACACACAGGATATTTTGTGCGTAAATAAACTAGTCACGTGAAAATTTAATGTTCTTGTCCTTATACGGAACATGGGGAGGATTGACCTGATTTTCAGTTAAACCTACGTAAAACTCCAAAAAAAAATTTGATCTTTCAAAACTCATTTAAATGTAATGTGTAAACGTAAAGTTAATTTACTTTTTCAAAAGTTATAAAAGTTTTTCTGTGATCGTTTTTTTTCTGGTTAAGTCTCCCACCGCGGGGAGTCTTGAGCAAGTCGTGGGGAGACTTAACCAAGAATTTTTTTAAGCATCAGAACAAAAATTAATGGCATAACATATGCTGTAATCATTTTCCATATTATCGAGGTCCTTGGTACCTTTTTACTGGTTAATGGGATTGTATTTCATGAATGTTGATTTTTTTAAAGCATTTTATTTTTGGGATTAACTATGCTGATTACATTGCATGTTCACACGTCACGAAATCAGTCATATAACTGCAAACTTTGTTGACTAGTACTATAAAGGTATATACTGGTGCTTAAGGTAGGATTTTTTTGTGGCGTGATTAATATTAATAGTAGATTCCACAGAATAGTAAATATCCGAAATTTTGTATCTTTCCAAATCTCTCTATAAAATCTTGATCAAGTCTCCTGAACATTAGTTCTTAAGTTCAATGTCGTGCTAGTTGCATAAATTCTTATTCCAATATTCCGACTAATGTAAAATGATTTCACTACTTCATAAGGATTAACCATCATTCGTTTTCGAGCGCTCGATCGAGACACAAGTGTTTTGTTCCAGCCCGTGAAGTGTATAGTGACAAAGAACGAGGTTTTGAACTTTTTTATTCTGTTATGCGTATGTTAACCGTTAGGCCGCATTCCTCAGCCTTTTGTTCGCACCGTGAGGATCTACCTTTTTTGACACATTTACGGCTTATTCCCGTCTGCGCGGGTACTGACACCGTGCGTTGACGGTGTTGGTAGCTCCCTCCTCGGACGGCCGAATGGAGGTCGAATCGACCCCCGACCCAAAGAATATCCAGAGCTCTCGACCGGTCCCTTTGTGGTCTTCATTCAGCCCAAAACAAAATCGCTGAATCTAATTCAGATTTCAAAAGACCTTACGGAATGGTTCTCGGCTGTAACCGAAATAAGAAGGGTCCGCTCAGACAGGGTTGGGCTCGTGTTGACTAATTCAAAGCAGACAAACGATATTGCTTGCTGCGAGCACTTTACGAAGGACTATTATGTGTGTATTCCAGCTGTAAAAGTACAGTCTGAAGGCGTTGTCACCGATGAGAGTTTGACATGCGAGGATTTACTGTAGTACAGGGTTGGCCGTTTTAGAGACCGCTTACTTCAGCCAGTGAAAATACTTGAGTGCAGGCGCTTGCTTAGTAGTAGTTGCGGGGGGATGGCTCAAATACATACCCCCAATCAAACTCTTATCGGGTGACCTTCGCTGGTACCGCTTTGCCGAACTGCATCCTGTTGCACAAGGTTCATCTACCTGTGCATCTGTTCGTACCGCGGGTCATGAATTGCACTAAGTGTAAACAAATGGGTCACACAGCCACCCATTGTAGCAATAAGACCCGCTGTGGAAAATGCGGTGAGAATCATGTGGGTGACTCGTACAGTAAGAATGCTGAGGAGTGTCCTTACTGTACGGAGAGTCTACATGATATCTCGGCATGTCCCGCGTACAAACTACGCGGGGATAAACTAAAGCATTCCCTTGCGGAACGTTCCTAGCGTTCATTCGCAGACATGCTAAAGAAGGTCACGCGGGTACAACTACTAGGGTGCTTAGAAGCTACAGGAAGAGGAGGAACATTTCCTCTTCTAAACTTCCTTGTAAAGGCCAGAAGGTGTCCCTTGACGGGGCTCTGAATGTGACATCTCTTGGAAGTGTTGCAACCATACCGAAGCAAGTAGCTCCTGGTCTCGGAGGATTAAACTCAGAGAAGGAGCTCCCAGCACTTCCTAGAACATCGAAGATCTTTGCATAGCTTCCATATATATTCCCCCCAACACCGCGATTGGGCACCGCCGGCTACATGACATCATAGAATCCCTGCCTGCACCGCGACTAGTTTTAGGAAACTTTAACTCTCACGATACGGAATGAGGTTACCTTTATGATGATAACCGTTCTTCTTTAATTCACAACATTTGCGACAACTTCAATATAACGATTCTAAACACGGGTGAAATGACACGGATTCCTCCCCCACCAGCGCGCCCAAGTGCATTAGATTTATCCCTTTGCTCGACCTCGCTACAGTTAGATTGCGCGTGGAAGGTAATCCCTGATCCTCACTGTAGCGACCATCTGCCGATCGTAGTCTCGATCACCAACAGCACAAGACCAGTGGAATCAATGAATATTTCGTATGACCTCACACGAAATATTGATTGGAAGAGCTATGCTGCCGCGATATCCGACAACCACGAATCTATTCAAGAACTTCATCCGGAGGAAGAGTACAGTTTTGTGACTGGCTTGATTTTCGACAGCGCGAATCAAGCTCAGACTAAGCCAGCACCCGGCGCGAATATACAAAAACGTTCTCCCAATCCCTGGTGGGACAAAGAGTGCTCAGACGTATACGCAGAGAAAGCTGCCGCGTATAAGACCTACCGCGACGATGGACTACCCGCTAGCGACTTAATGAAGAGTTTGATGAAAGCCAAGAAACGTGGTTACTGACGCCGGTTCGTTGATGGATTAACGCGAGAAATAGCGATGAGCACTCTTTGGGGCACGGCCTGGTGTATGCGAAACCGAAACACTACTAACGAGAGCGTGAAATATTCAACTCGTTGGATATTCGATTTCGCCAAGAAGGTTTGTCCGGATTCCGCCCGGCACAGAAGATTTACCGCATCGCGACCCCTCACGGTAACAATAACGCGAACGAAACAATTTTTTCGATGGTGGAGCTCTCACTCGCTCTCATATCATGTAACAATAATGCTCCAGGGCCAGACAGAATCAAATTCAACTTGTTGAAGAATCTGCCAGACTCTGCCAGAAGACGCTTGTTGAACTTATTTAACAAGTTTCTTGAGAGTAACTTTCTTCGTACAATAACCGGAACATGGTGGGTGCCCACCTAGGAGACCTAATTAGGTTGTATCAAACAACGATACTTTCGTTAATGGAATAGGGATGCTTCTGATTTCGCTCCACTGGGAACATACATTTCATCAAACTCGAAGAATCCAGTATCCAGTTGTTTGCGTATCGCCTTAAAGTGTCCAGTCGACTCATACGACGAGTCTCGAAGTCCTGTTGGGTGTTCTCCCACTGGAAAATCGATTTTGGGAACTCTCATATTGATTGCTCATTTGATGCGATATCTTGATCCGGAGGTGATTGAAAATTTCGAAGGGCTTATCGAGCTCAATTCTCAGATCCGTTTCGTGTTCTTGTACTATGACCATGTGGCGCAGAATATTAATCCTTCTTCTTACAATCCCAACCGAATGCATTTCATAATCTGAATCTACTGTTTTCTTCGACACATCCATGAAAGACGAGATTTCTGGGATTCCGGACCACATACGCCCGCAAATGGTTCCAAACATTTTTCAGTGTACCCTTGGAGTCATTGAAACATTACCCGCATACCATTACTTCATCGTTTCGGATAGCCTCAATTCCATTGATGCTATTCGCTCGATGAAACATGGAAAGCACTCCTCGCATTTTTTGGGGAAAATACAGGAGCTACTGCGTGCTTTATCTGACAAATCTTTCCAGATTACCTTGGTTTGGGTACCTTCTCATTGCTCCATTCCGGGCAACGAGAAGGCGTACTCTTTAGCTTAGGTGGGTACTCTAGAAGGTGAAATTTATGAAAGACCAATTTGCTTCAGCGAATGTTTCAGTATTACTCATCAGAGAACCCTCGAGAGTTGGAAAACTTGGTGATCTAGGAAGGTGGCTACATTCGATAATCCCTAAACTATCGACGAAACTTTGATTCAAGGGGATGGATGTGGATCGTGACTTCATTCGTGTTATGTCCCGACTCATGGCGAACCATTAAACGCTGGATGAACACCTCCGGCGTATTGGGCTCGTGGATAGTGCTATCTGCGCTTGTGGCGACGGCTATCACGATATCGAGCACATTGTCTGGGCGTGCACCGAATACAGTTCCGCCAGGTCTCGGCTAATGGATACCCTCCGGGCCCGAGGAAGACCAACCAACGTCCCGGTTCGAGATGTACTGGCAAACCTAAAAACCATCAATATACAAATTTAACTGCCCCATTTTATTTTTTTTATCATTCTTAGAAGTCCCCTCTTCCGACTGTACCATACACCCACGATGGTTTGATGCGACTCCAAGGCGACACAAAACATCTCTGTCGAATGAGCCAACAAACATGCGACCTACAGTACGAACATCACACGCACAACTCGTCTTTCCGATCCGCATCTGAGCCGTACTACGAAATCGTCTGGAGGAACCTCTACCGACTCGAGGAGGACCACCCGGCGCCCTAGTACATAATTCTTCCTGATGAACCAAGTCAGTAACCTATGACGTTGATCTCCCGATGCCTGAAACTAAAAGTTTATAATTTTCTCCCCCTATCATCTTTGTCCACCCTCCCTCCCCTGACTTTAATACCCAGAAGTATTACCCCCATCATTCCCCCCACTCCAAATATCTTCCCGAAGCATTTTGCTCTTACTGTCTCTTCTAGTTTTAACTATTGTACTACATAATCTCGTTGAAAATGCCCAACTCCATTTTTCTTTTCATTAAAATAGCTCTAATTAATCCCTTCGAATCTTTACAAAAGTCAATCATCTTTAATTATTCCTAGTTTTAAGATAGCTGTAATTTTTCCCCCTCAGTTAAACATTATTTGCTCCAATAATCTCCCTGCTTAAAATGTCAAACCATATTGCCATAAAAGCTAAATGACCCCCCTGATCTTACGAAAATTAAATTACCCCCTTGTGTATATGTATAAGATAGCTATAAAATCTCCTTAATTTCATTAAAAAAAATCAATATGAAATCCCCTAGTTTTAAGTAATTTAAAATGTAAAACAAAACAAAATTGGCACCATTAAGCTAACGCAAACGTGCCTTTTCAAATAAATGAATTGAATAAAAAAACAGGTTAATATGGCCAGCTTGTACCGTAGTCCAACGTTATAACGTCATATAGTTACACTGGGAACGCAAGGTTCTTAGCGTGAGTGATTCAAACAAAACAAAGTACCACCCGTCCCCATTATTGCAAAGCATGTCCAGAATAAACGTGGTAGCGTTGATTTCGCTTCAATGTGTAATACACGTGTTACACCTACTGCCAGCCGTGTCATGCAATAAATCTTTGAAGATGTCTTCAGCGAGCGAGCGCATCTTGTCAACCAGTACCTCGCCGATGAAAAGAGAAACAAATTTATGTAAATTGCGTAACATGTTGGTACACGAACCTTTCTTTCAGGCGTAGCGGGTCTTTGGAGAAACCTGTCAGTGTTCCGTTCAACATTCCAGGCTGACTGGTTGGTTGGTTTTTTCCGTTTGATATATATTCAAAGTGATTGAAGCAGGGAGGTACAATTTAAATCAACCTGATCGGTGATGTGAAGGTGGAGGAAACTTATAAAAGGGAGCATTGAGAGTACAGACACTCTCTACACAGACTAGCGAAGTGTCAAAAAGTGTCGGCCAAACGGACTGTCAAAAAGTGCAGCCAAACGGACTGTCAAAAAGTGCAGGCAAACGAGCATGAGGGTTTTGAGAGGGGAAGTGCAAGAGGAAGCCCATGCAAAGCTTATGGGAGCTTCCGTGATGCCAGTTTACATTCATGGTTGCTAGTTTTACTGTTTTTCTCTCCGCTAGTCTGTTATATAAAGTGTCTGTAATTGAGAGTATTACGGTGAAAAAATCATTGTTACTCATATTGTAACATTTACTCCATAATTTACCAACACACTCACGAAAAAAATTATATTTGACGTAAATAAATTTACGATAGAATTTTTTTGTGAAACTCGGCTGACAATCAGGGGAATTGTGAACGACGCATATGCGTACATGTTCTTGAATGTAAATGAATGGGAAATGTGACGCTCCTTTGATGTACATCCGAGATTTTTAAATCTAAGTGTGTAGTGCAAGATATATTTGAAACGCTCGTTTATTATTTAAATATGACATGCTTTTTCGCTTAGCTAACAATTCATAAGAAAACTTCGAAAATGAACTTCTTTGTTTCATCGTATCGCTGAACGTTATGCTAGTACCAAAATCGACATTTCATTTCGCTAATTCGTCTGAACCATTCGGCTGATATCAGCTTCTATTTTTGATTGCGTTGCACGCTTCGCTGCCAAACTTGCCATCGACTATCCACGTGATCTTTTTTTTACCAGGGCCCTTCCCCAGATCCCTGACTTTTTTATCCGAAAACTTTATCTAACATTCCGGCTTCGGATACGGTTCGCGCCGGCCGTGTACTCTCCCCCACGTACGCGCATACCTCTACCCAAGAGGAACTTCTTTGCTTCTTGCTTCCTGTCAGCAGATTCGTGACCGGTTTCCCAGATGAAACACGATAAAAAACTTTTCGGTTGGCATGAAAATAGCTCACTAGCGTCACATCACATGATGGCGATAAATAACAAACTTTGCTTTTCGCCCACACACAAACACACGCACGCACCGGGGAAAGCTTTCAAGCAGTGGGCCCTAGCAACCAGCATCATCAAGTGTATCATGTTCGGGAACGGATACTTAGTATCCAAGTTGGGGATGTAAATTATGGGAACATGTGTTTGCATTTTAAACACACGAGAATGGGAAACAGGTAGGGAAAACAATTCAATTTCATGTTCTTTTGATAACACCTGTGCAAATTTTAGTTGAATTTGATGAACCCAAGTAAACCGGTGGATGGTGCAAAATTAGGAGTAAAACTCTTTTATACTGAATTACTAATGTTTTTCTGTTTAAAGCAATGACGCTATTCGCAGTTTACCATCGACCAAATGAAAACATTCCCGATGAAGTTTTCTAAGTACACGGTACAGTTCAACCTAAACTGAAAGTTCATAATTGTCGTAGTAGGGTGAAGTTTGCATTAAGTCTTTGCCGAACTCGTAACGTTCAAAGCACTGTTGAACAGCTCTCTAGAAACTAGTTAAGTGACAGTCGAACAACAAGTTGTTTTAATGTGGTTTCACTAAAGTTGCCACTTCAGTCACATGCTGTGATGCGACTATTTTCTCCGTATGGGGTTTTGTGTAGCTTGCTTATGATCTGTGCTTTTAGTCTGCATCTTTCGCAATGTCCGATGCAGGCAAAAATGCTTGTGCACTATTGTACCGAGAAAGTTTTTTGCTATAAACCTGCCATGAAAGAGGCAAACTTACACCCAAAGCTGTAGGTAACCCCGACACCCCACGACTTTCCCAGAAAGCATATCCTGAAATATTTAAATGTGAAATTATAAAAAAAAACAAAAGAAGTAACAGTAACATGGGAACGGTAGCTTTGTGTTTGATTATTCATACTCCATATCATCATCTGTATACGAAAAAGTTAAATGCGAGCAACAAAAAAAATACCAGATGGTAATGTAGGTAGATGATGTGCTTCTGCGAAAATGCGCGATGACCGATATTCATAGAATGGGGTAAGACCGATTCGTTTTTTAGGTTGTTGAGTATGCTTCTGAATGAATTTAAATGGTTGGTTATGTTTTTGACGTTTCAATTCCATTCGAAATACAAGGAAACTCTTTTAACGGATTTAGGTCAAAGTGCAGTTGGCAAGTCGATTATCTAGTATGCAGTAGTTCACCTGGATTCGGTTTCCAACCTCCATACAATACATTACAAATCACCCTCGCACCCAAATTCCCCTATGCACCTGCATACCAAATTATTTGCGCTGAAAGTTTCAGTAGTCAAAGATGCCGAAAGTTCAGCAATTTGTGTTGAATCATTTGACACTTTACCGAAAATTAGCTATTGAAATCGTCAAATTGACAGCGCAATCACCATGTTCTTAGTATTTCTGGCTGGTTTACTGATGTGAATTCGCGCTGTCAATTTGATAGTCTGAATTTCTGAATTTTCAGCAAATTGAATTCGTCAAATAGATTAGGGTTCGTCGCGGTTGCGGTAATATATGGTCAAGGCTTCTGTCTGTCACGTTACATTTTTACGCATATTTCATAAGATAAGTCAGCAAAAACAATAAAACCATATTCTATCACAACTGCACATTATTAAGGTCACTAAACCGCACATTTTTTCTATAGAAAGTGTTTTTCTATCATGAACGGTTTTCGTGTTATTGTCATTTTTAAACGTCTGTCACGTTACACAATTTTCGCAGTTAGTTTGGAGGTTGCCCGACTAAATAGAAAAAGTCTGTTCCTTTGACCCCCAAATGTGCATGAAAACTGTTTTAAATCGAAAAAGTCTGTTCCTTTGACCCCCAAATGTGCATGAAAACTGTTTTAAGTTGAAGCTTAGAAAATAAGGAAGAGTTTGAAATATAGTTTTCCTGAAGAAAAACTTTGTTTTCGATTTTATGGAGTATTCTCAATGATCTGTCACGTTACAACCATAATCTGTCACGTTACAGTTCTGCATTTTTATTGAAGCAAGGATATCAAGACAATCGTACACAAATCATCCTTAATCTAGGAACTGAGTATTACCGGGAAATTTCATGTTTATTTTGAAAAACATAATGGTTTTGATGAACAAACGTGAATAACTTTTGAAAAGGTCGTAATTTCACGAAGTAACATATTATGTCGAAAGAAAATTCAAAATAACTTGAAAACATCTGCATTTTGAAGGATAATTTTTCGTGAGCATTTTGAATTGAAAACCCATTTTGAAATACATTCTATAACTAAATTATTTAAAGAAAAAAATAAAATGAAAATTCAAAATTAAAAGAATTATTGAAATATGTTAAAACTTTTTTTTTTATTTCAATTATAGAGGTTTCAACCTTAAGGTCATTCGCCTCTTCGGGTTAGAAAAATCTCTTAGGAAAAATTTCTAACCCTATGTGCGGGGTCGGGACTCGAACCCAGGTGCGCTGCGTACAAGGCAATCGATTTACCAATACGCTACGCCCACTCCCCTTAAAACTTTTTATTGTTATTTTTCCTACGATGCAATTATATTTTAAAGTTTTTTTATTTGCAATTAAATTTTAAACGTGTTATGTTTTTTGCGTTCGGTATTTGTAAGTAATTTATTAAAAGGGCGTATTTTCACTACTAGATATTTTTGTTGAAAAAAAAAAATCAAAATATTTCGGAAAATTTTTGTTAAGAGCATTTTGCTTCGAAATTATATTTAGTATTAATATTGTATAAGAAAATTATATTTATGACTGGCAAATACTAAGAAATTTAGAAGAATCCTTGAAGTTAAAAATGATTTCTTGCTAATAACTTCCTAATAGTCCAATTATAGTTTCATCAGTTTATAGGCTTTCGTTGTATTTTTATCGCTAACTGGAATAACGACCACTTTGTTTTCAACAGATGGAGATGGCTTTTAGTCACGGTTTTAGCCAATATTATTTTATTTTATCTATCGCCTACGTTTCGAAGGTCTACAATAATATCATAGTCCAGTAATTTTGAACATTGAATCTCAAAACTCAACACGCTACTCTACAATAAAGGAACCCCGCGCACATCACTAGCAGACTCAGCTCAGATTATTGTAACCATTTTTTGCCCTGAAGATGAAGGCGTAGACCTTCGAAACGTAGGCGATAGACAAAATAAAATAATATTGACCAAAACCCTGACCAAAAGCCATCTCCATCTGTTGTGGTATTTTTAACATCTTTTTGCTTTAATTTTTGAAAAATTTCTTCAACAAATATTCACACAGAACAATTAATTCCCTAGAACTCGCTATCATATAGTTTTGCTGCACAAATGGCGATTTTCGAACAATATGTATTATAAGTAGTGCATTCAAAATCTCATACGCCCTTTTTAAATATTACTCTTGAATAAAAATTGTTTGTTTAATGTTGAAAAATACATAGTCTCCCATATACATGAAACGTAAAAGGAATCATCAGAATCAAAGATGGTCACCAATATTGACGCTATTGAATCAAACTTGATGGAATTACTTTATAGCAGAAAAAATCTGTCACGTTACATAAGATAAACTGTGTTTTCTTAAAAATTAATAAAACTTTAAAGTTTTCACAATACCGTCTCAAAAAGTAGACTCAAAATAGTAAGAAAAAATGAAGGTTAGACATTGTATGCATGGTGTTGGTGTGGTCCACAAATTTTTTTTGAATTTTTGATCTGTCACGTTACACGTTATTTGGTTTCCATTACTTCACAACTGAAAATAAGCAATAATCCATATTCATCAAAAATTTTCAAGCAATATCATCAAATTTAAATTAGACTACGATAGAAAAATATGGTTGCAAGCAAAAAGTTGAAAATTTGGATTTTGTTTACCTTTTTATCTCCTTACAGTCTTTTAGTCATTTTCAGGTCATGCAAGTAGCATCAACAAACGTTCATAAATGACAGACATGAATTTTTTTTTCTGGGATCACCATTCATATTTTTTTAATATTAGAGGTTATATACATACGGAAAACAAACAGTTTGACGCAAAATTTGATAAAAAATAATTTCGCCTGTGGTTGCCATTTTCGGAGCCTTGACCATATGGTATACAAAACAAATGAACAATTTTTCAGCACAATTTTTAAAATACATGATTTTTACCGCATTACCGCGCGGTGCGGTGCGGTAAATGCAATGCGGTTGAGGTAAGCGGTGCGGTTTTATTTTTTTTTTTGCGGTTGCGGTGCGGACTATCCATTTACCGCCCACATCCGCACCGCGACGAACCCTAAAATAGATAAAATTCAAATTGGTGAAGTTTCAGCACATTGGATTGTTGAAACTTTCAGTTGATGAACATTCGGCAAAATTTTGCTGAATACAACGACTATAGTTTGGTGTGTAAGTTGTAAGTTACGACTTGTTGATGCCAAGTACAAAACAACCACTATATTTTTTACACACATTGAAAACGTTTCTATTGATAACTGACGTCCTAGCAACGTTTTCAATGTGTTTAAGGAATGGGGTCGGCTGACGTCCTGGGAAATAATGGGTAGCAGCAAATACAAATAGTAAACAAACGATAGAGATGTTGAGTCTTTATCCAGAGGGATTCAGCATCTTTTACACCAAAATTTAGTTGCAGATTTCAGCAAAATTTGACTGAATTTTCATCAGCTGAAAGTTTCAGCAATACAAGATGCCGAAAAATCGGCAATTTGAATTGAACCTGTTTGACAGATTCGCTTTGCTGAAAATTCAGTAATTCAAATTGCCAAATTGACAGTGCAATAACCGGATTTACAGCAATCCAGCCCGGAATACTGAGAATTCAGCAATTGCGCTGTCAATTTGACAATTGTATTGCTGAAACTTTAAGCTGATGAAAATTCAGTAAACTTTGGCTGACATTCGGCGAAAAAAATGTGGTGTGTATAGTCCTTAGGTATTTGACAGGGACTTGTGAAGTAAATTTAAAAGATCAAGAAGAGCCTGTTCTGGTTGGTTGGTTTTTTTCGGCAAATTTAATACTAAGAGAAATGCAAGCAATGAAATTAAAAGACGCATTGAAATTCTAGAGCGAATCAGTTATAAGCTTAGAACGGAACTAGAACTAGGCAAGCTCATATGGACATTATCGAAAGGAAATGTGAAGAATTCTTTACCTTCTGCTAGTAGGAGTTGGGCTTTCCACCCAAGTCTATCGCATGCACGGGAAAAAATTGTTCCCAAAAAACGTGAATAAAGTGTCATAAATTCTGGAACAAATACGTTTTTACCTTACGAAAACAGGACAATGAACAAAAATCATGTGTTTTCATTTTCAGTCAGTAACGCCTTAATAAACCTAAATATTTGTGGAGATATTTGTTTTTGTTTTGTGAACTTCATCCACGGTTTTCGCCATACCATTAGGGGAACATGTGCAGATTTGACCAGGTTTTCAGCTAAATCTGCATAAATCTCTACAAAAGTTTTCAAACCTTCCAAAGTCATTGAAATATAATGTTCAAAGGTATTGCGCGTATTTATGATTTTTTTTTGCAGAATATGTAATTTACTTTTTCAAAAGTTTTTCCCTGATCGTTGTTTTTTTGGTCAAGTCTCCCTACTGCGGGGAGACTTCACCAAGAGAATTTTGAAAAACCAGAACAAAAATTTTACTGTTTTAATGCATTTCCTATTGAGGATTAGCTGTACTGCTTACATTGCATATTCGAACGTCACAAAATCAGCTATATTACTGCTAACTTTGTTCACAAGTACTTAAATATATAGACTAATGTGAGATTTTTGTGCGACGTGATTAACATTAACAGTAGGTACCCACAGCATAGTAAATATCAGATTTTTTTTATTTTTCTTCAGCTTACTGCCACTTGGTCATGTCTCCCCATAAAATCTTGGTCAAGTCTCCTTAACATTAGTTATTGCGTTGAATGTCATGTAAATATTATTAATAACTATTTCAATGTTCCGATGTATGTAAATTCAATTCACTAGTTCATAAAGAATAAAATAATGTATGAGTACAGTAAAAGTAATTATTAGTCGAGTAGAAATGTCCACACAAAGTTTAATAAAAACTTACACCATCTAACGCAAATTTATTGATCACGGAATATTTTTATATGGAAAGGATTTTTCATTCCAAACTTTTGGAATTACCTTAAGGGACCGAAACAAGCATAAAAATATTTTTGAAAACTTTTAAAGAACCTAATAGAACACATCATAGCCAATAATAGAATTCCGCTCTTTGTCAAATCTCCCCATGTTCCCCTACTAAATCGAATTTCTGTACGTGAGCACAACTTTATGAACAGTATCCCTTAAACCAACCTCATGAACTATTTCACTAAGCCCGGAATATTATTCATAAATCCTTTTAATCATCGTAAACTAGTTATATTATTCCATGTATAATAGTCACGATTCAATTTCCATGGTCGTGAAGTAGCTCATAAAATCACACATTGTTATTCATGTATATGTGAACTGATTCCTGATTTCTAGTAAATTAGTCACAACTCACCATTCATGATCATGAACTAGTTCACAAAACCATGAAATAATTTTTATATATTCGTTAACTAGTTCATGATTCCTAGTATAATAGTCATGACTTACCATTCTAGTCCGTGCAATAATTCACAAAATCGGAAAATATTATTCATATATGTGTAAACTGATTTATGATTCCTAGCGACTGACCGTTCGTGCTCTTGAAATAATTCACAAAATCATGAAATGTTATTCATGGAAACGTGAACTAATTCATAATCCCTAATAAAAGTCACGCCTGGCCATGTGTGGCCGTAAAATAGATCACAAAATCAAAAAATATCGGTAAAGTGTTCGTGAACTAGCCCATGATTCCAAGTATAATTTTCACGACCGACCATTTTCATGAAATAGTTCACAAAATCGTAAAATGTTATTCATGGATTTATGAACTGGTTCATGACTGGTAGTACATCATTTACGATCGATCTTGAGTGCTTGTGATATTTAGAAGACATACGTAATCATTTTCTATTTCATATAACTCTGCACATGGTCTTGAAATGTTCACGTGAACTCTCACAAAATTTGGGGTTTATCGTGAAGTGTCATATATTTATGTACAGCATATAGCGACTAGTAATAGTAATAAGAAAACTATTGAGACCTCGAACATCATTATTCATTCGATTAGGTCCAATCTGATGTCTGGACAGAAAACGAAAACTGCGCTGAGCATCAACAATTTATTACAGAGCCACGAATCTTGATCGTGATGTAGTTCACAAAACAAGTTACCGCGAATCACGGTTTTATGGACCAAATCATATTGTCACGTTACTCCGAGTAAAAAATCCGATAGTAATTAAACATTACCAGTAGTTACATTACTGCACGTGTCAAATTCAAACGTCAGCTCAAGGATAAAATATCACAATAATATGAACGTAAGTTACGAAAAACGTGACTAAGATCCTGAAATCATGAACATGAATTACACTACTCGTGATTGAAATATCAAAAATCGTGACTATGATGATGAACACAAATCACGCTACGCATGACTAAAATATCACTGGTGGTATCCAACGGAGAAAAACGATCGGAAATGGTGAGTGAAGCTAAGCAATCATGTGAAAAAAATTTGGACCCAGAGGCGAGACTCGAACTCGCAACCTTTGAGACTCCGGCCCAATGCACTAACCCTTATGCTATCCCTATTTTTTCACATCATTGCTTAGCTTCACTCACCATTTTCGATCGTTTTTCCCCGTTGGATATCACCAGTCCTAAATAAGGTATTGGCACTTAAGTCAAAAGACCAAAAAAATTGAATTATTAGTTTAAAATATCGCGATAACATGAAAAGAAATTGCGGATATTGTGACTGAGATCCTGAAATCATGAACAAAAGTCACACGACTCTGCCAGAAAAATTCAGCACGAAATTCATTAATAAAACATCACCAAACCCTGAAAACATGAACATGCTACTCTGTCAGAAAATCCGAAAAAAACTTATGAATAAAATATCATAGTAACGTGATAAGAAAAAATAAAATCGCAACTAAGCTCCTGAAATCATGACCATCGTGTTAGTTGATATAGTACAAACCAGAGTATCCCTAAAGTATGAACAAGAATCATTACAAAAAACCAACTTAATCTTCCTTAGTGAGAAATTTTCCTCCTTAGGGTGAAATATAGCACACAACTTAATCTACCTAGCAGTGAGATGAGGCATTTCTTACACACACCACTGTTGGATCATTTGTTAGTTTACAGAACTCATGCGTAGTAGGTACACAGCAGTTTCTAGTCCTGCACGAATAAAACCTGAATAAATTTTAAAAAATCAATAAAACGAACAAAATAAAAAATAAGCGAAAAATTAAAAAAATGTTCTTAAATTTATAATATAAATAAAATGATTAATATCATTCAAATTAATAAAATACATATATAAAATTAAATTAGCTCATTAAATGGAAAATTAGGTTATATTTTAAATTAGTTATAAAATAATAGAATAAATTAAATTGACTCAAACTATAAAATTGAAATGAATAAAATTAAAGAAATGAACAAAATGAACAAACTGAATCAAATTTATCAAATTTATCAAAATAATCAAACTAATCAAATTCAGCGTGATTCCAAACAATGAAGCGAATAAAATAGCTAAAATGAACCCAAATGAACAAAGTGAAAAGACAGAATGCTGAATGAAATAAATAATTGAAATGCAAAGATCAATTAATCAATAATAAAATTAGTCAAATATTCAAAATGAATAAAATGAACAAGACGAATGAAACCCATGAAATGAAGAAACCGAAAAAATTGACTAATTAAAATGAAATTAAAAACCAATTTTGTATAAAGTAAACGAATAAACCGAATTGAAACGAATTGTATCAGAAAGCTATTGAAAATCCCATCTATCGGAAAATGACTAATTAATATACAATGGATTTTCTGGGGTTTCCATTCTTTTTTTTTGTTTTCACCTTTTCGTTTTCGTTCTTCTTTTCTTAACGACGTCGTTTAAGATAATCTAGTGTTTCTACTTTATTGAAGGGCTTTAACTAGTCATCAGGAACCAGAAACGTTCAATTTGATTTTGGAATTCAAAGCTGTCTTTTTGGTCACATATTCCCAAGAAAAAATTTTTGTGCAGAGTACGTAAATACGCGCAATTCGAAATAGTAATGTGAGACAAGGTCACCTGTGCTTTCAATGAATGCGATTCGTGAATGAGACAGAACCTAGATATTTCAAAGTTTTCATTTGCATTGAAGTAAATGCTGTGAAGTGTCTAGGCAATGTTGGTGATTATAGTTTTGTCGATAGCATAAAAGCTGTGCATTCAGATTGCAATGCAGTTTCTTTCCAGTCATCCTTATAACTTGCATATTGTTTCGTTCAGAATTCTCGTTCAGGAAATATGGATAAATGAGTCCTATACAAACTAATACCACAGACTAACAGACATAACACTATGAGGGAATTCCCTCAAAAAACATCGATCCGACCATTTTCCCAGAACACTAGCTCCACCTTTTATGCACGGTCCCAAACACTCATTTACTGGTGGGTTACCCCTCAGGTTTGGGAGCAATTTTTCACTAGTGGTCAATCCCCCATATACTGGTTCATACGTCAGTGGCGCCATAATTTCAAACGTGGCCACAGTCCCAACTACAAATATATTTAAAATGACCGTTAAAGCGGGCGAAGCTTTGTTTTTAAGTGTTATGTCTGTTAGTCTGTGCTAATACTATGAAAAATAAATAGTTCAAACTATCAGGATAAGTATTTAAATTGTTGAAAACGCAAGTGACCATTGAAAGTGTCACTGGACGTAAAAACTGCATTTGATGGATGGACATGCTTGAAAGAACAAGTCTCAATTTTCTGCGAAGAAATCTAGAGAAAATTTTCAATAGGACGTAAGTAACATTGAGAGCCTCTCTTTGTTTACTTTCTCTTTCGTTTATTACGACGTCATTACCACACTTTGCACTAATTTTCCAGTACATATCGAAAGCCGACGGTTTTTACTAGAATATTATGCAAAGAGTAGAGTAGTAAATGTTGAAATGGCCGAGTAATGAACAGAAGAGAAAGACCCCAAAGAGAATCTCTCATTGTTACTTACGTCCTATTTTCTCTAGAAATATGTTCCTAGTTTTTTTTCGATTATAGAGGTATTAACCTTCGGATCACTCGCCTCTTTTCGGGTTAGAGAAATCTGTTTTGGAAAGATCTCTAACCCTATTTGCGGGGATGGGAATCGAACCCAGGTGAGCTGCGTACTAGGCAATCGAGTTACCAACTACGCTATGCCCGCACCCATGTTTCTAGTCACATTGGTCATGAAAAGGGTACCTTTAGGTTCGTTTGTTGCTACAAAGAAATGTGTAGTCAGAACAACTATCTGTCCAATGCCTAAACTCTGATTATAATCCTCGCTAATTTACTTGTGCAATACGCAGAACTCAAACGAAACGTGTACTGAATTATCCAACGTCATTCAACTAATTGTGACTGCCATTGAAACATCAATTGAATTGTACTCAGCAGTGTTGGGAAAAAATCAAAATATTAATATCGCTACGGAAAAAAATCGTCAGTGAACTTCAAGAGTGCCGATGTTTGGGAACATTATTCGGTTCAAGCAAATATCGGAGGAAGAAAAGATCGCTTACGAACTTTTATATAGGCGAAAATATAGAAAAAAAAGTTCGCCTTATGACAAAATCTTGCACGATCTTCGAACAACTGATTCCCGAGGGATTTCCAAAGTTTCCAAAATCCTGTAGTTTAACGTGGTCAAAAATCCTCGTCTTCCAATAATACGGCGATGGCTCAATTAGATAAAGCGTCAGTCCACTTAGTGTCAACAAAGCTTTCTTCAGAACGTGACGTGTAACAAAATAAAATTTCATCAATCGATAGAATTGAAAAGATGAAAGTGGGAGTGTTTTCTTCACCAAATATTTTATGCATCGCTAGATCTAAAATATGGATGTCATCATAATCTGTTTGGTTCATGAATGGTATGTTGTCAAAATGTATATGGAAAACAGCACATTTTGATATGGTGACTGTTCTTAACAACCCGTTGTTTGTATGGTCGAGTATGGAAAAACGATACTGGTTATGTTCGATATTGTACCAGGCAATGGTTAATCTATTGTTGAACGAACCATATTGAAAACGGTTTTGTAACGTTTAATGCAATGGTTGGCATATGGTACAGATTTATGCGGGATAGTCTCAACGGAGCTTTCCTCAGAAGCCGGCATGTAAAAAAATAAAACTTTATCAATCGACAGAATTAAAATGGGACAGGAAAGAGATTCCTTTTTCCACCTAATATTTTATGCATCGCTAGATCTAAACTATCCACAAACTGTATGGTGCTTGAATGGTTTGTTGTCAAATTATATATGGAAAAAAGCAAATTCTGGTACGGTGACCGTTCTTAATAACGCGTTGTTTGTATAGTCGAGTATGGAATTTTCATATTCAATCATATTTTCGATGTGATGTGTAAAGCAGCACTAAAAGTGTCTTTCGCTTCCGAATGTCTCTTTGGCGATGTTGCTTTGGGCGAACATTCTTTCAAGAGTTTCACTGAGGCAGAAATTCGCATGCGAACTTCGATTCAACGAAACCATTGAATATTTGTCTCAAGAATGATACACTCGGATGCGATATTTGGTTTCACAGATTTTTGTTTGGAAATGTTCTGGGAATGATTAATTCGCGAATGATCCTGGAATGAACTTTTATTCATAATGATTTTCTCAAAACTGCACACCAAAAAGATCTGAATTTTATCGTTGACGTAATTCCAAACTTGCCACAATTTAACAAACCGTAATCGACGAGATGACGAAAAATAACCGTGTTCTGTTTAATTTGACTTGAAAGATGTACTTTCCACGCACAGTGCCGTAAAATTACACCATTCAACATTTTAAACAAATGTCATATGTGGAGTAAAATTACGTGACTCGCAAAATTCAACGACATGTAAAATTAAAATCAAACGTAAAACTATGTCGTTTTTGATGCTCGTATATGTCATGGTCAGGAGACGTAAATTTACACGATTTTTTCTAGGTGTGTGGTACTCAGTACAGAGCAAAAATGTACAACGATAAGTTTAGATGAAACATTGTACTTGCATCCCCCACCGAGAGTGGGGTTTTTGGGAGACTTTTTTCCCGGATTTAATTCATGGATATTTTTGGCGTTTGATTCGTTAATCTTTAAAATAGTTCATACCAATACAATGAATTCAACAATATCATCACAAAAAAGGTGTTCTTAGTTTTCATATGACATATTTGAGCATGTTTCATTCAAAGTTCAATAGAGATACGAAGAGTTTAAATTATTATCTTCAAACATTCATAGTAATGAGTAAAATAGCCCAGAACTGAATTAAATTGTAGTTGTATTTTTCGTTTTTT
This sequence comes from Topomyia yanbarensis, assembly GCF_030247195.1. Classification (NCBI taxonomy): domain Eukaryota; kingdom Metazoa; phylum Arthropoda; class Insecta; order Diptera; family Culicidae; genus Topomyia; species Topomyia yanbarensis. The sequence goes on from NC_080670.1 coordinate 42,853,526, forward strand.
GGTCACCCACCTACCCATAGTGCAACGTTTCATCATAAGGGTGTGAATATTTGAAAATAGTCATAGTTTTCTCATAATAAAAAAGTTTTGCAAATTTGCTCAGGACTACATATATTTTAATTACCAAGTGTGGTGTAATATTAAACTTGTTTTCACGAGTGGCACTCTTCTATACTAAAATGCAAAAAAAAAACAATTTAAAGGGGAACGGCAAACAAAACCTCAACAATTACGTCGCACACATGATTGGACTATAATAAATATTTCAGATTAGCAGATCTTATCACACAACTTAGAAATGGATACAGAAACAGAAAGAAAGATGTGAGTAGTAGCAGTTGCCACGAACACGAAGGAAGAAAGAGACAGAGAGAGAGGAGCTTGCGAGAAATAGAAAATGAAGGTTAGTGCCGTAACCTATAGGTATATATATCTATAGGTATATTATGCGGTATATTTATTTCTTTACACGCCCTTATTATAAATAACGCAACTAATATTTTTGGCGCCATGACCAATATAACCTAAATCTTGCAAAAAAGTCAAATTTTCGCTAGAATTTTGGGATACAAACATAGAGTTGCTCTCGGTGATGCTACAAGTATTATTATACGAGAAATCTTTTATCTCACTACTAGGTGGATTATTCGATGATCTGTGAATTAATATACCCTTCAACATCTTCCTCACGGTTGAATGCAACGCCTAATCCAAGGGATAAATATCAACTCTAGAAAGTTGACTTACAAATGGTCGGTGTTAAGTCAAACCGGGCTAAGGGACAATATATTGATTTCGAGAAAAACGAGTTTAAAGTTTGAATCGCAGCGACCTTTAGGTTATAATTGGAAATATTTTTTTTTTTTACATAATTTCTGTTTATTGTTACATATTTCAAATCTGGCAAAAGTATAATTTACCTGAAAAAAAATACTTATCCAGTGCTATCACTATCTATTTTTTTGATGTTTTGCGACGTGGTCCGGTCTGACTTAACACCGACCAAATTATTTCGTCTTTGATTTTTGAGAAATAGTATATTTATTAAAGAGGTAAATCACATAATGTTTTCAGAACCGAATTCCTTGAATCACGTAAATGTGTCTCCATAGCGATATTAATTTTCGATATTCAAAATCGGTTTAGTTTAGCCCCTAAAACACCAGTACAGCAATACTCTGTATGTAACGGTCTCATTTTTAGTCAGTGGACATTGGCAAGCGAGAAATAAAAATACTAAATGTTTGATATCTCCGCCGCTTGTGAACGGATTGTGACAATTTATAGCTTGTTAGAAAGGTATTTTTATACGCTTTCTGCGCGATGGGGTTGCTTTGTTCGAAAGTTATTTGCTTAGAACATGTTGTGTTTTGACAAAATCACCCATATCTCAGAAAGTAAACAACATATCGAAAAACAAAAATAGTAGTATCAAACTGCCACGTTATACTTTTTATTTAAAACTAGTTTCATTAAAATCGGTTGAGCCATTGCTAAGTTAATTACATGACATTAGTGTACATACATACATACATACAGACATTGTCCCAATTTGTCGAGCTGATCCGATTGCTACAAGAGACTCAGCCCTCCGGGCCTTTGAAATACTTTTCAAAGTTTGGGCGAATCCTAAACATTTCTTTTGCAAGAAATGTAAAACTAAACATGTCCAGAGAACAACCAGGGGACTTGGTTCCGTTTTTGATAAATCGCTCGGTTCACGAAATCGTGACTTTTTGTTCATTAATTTATGGAGGGATTTTTTTCCGTGTAGTCGTTGATAGAACATAACTCATCATCATATTTTACAGCCGACTTCGGCGGAAAAAAACAAAATCGATATAGTAGAGTCTCTCATAGTTACTTTGGTCCTCTTGAAATCCCCAATATCTATTAAATTGCCATTTTACTGACAGATCTGTATTAGTAAAGGGGCCAAATCAACGCATTCTTCGTGACAGACGGATCGTCAAAAAGCGGTGTGAAAAGCATGTCACACCACAGATTACTTTCTGTAACAACTGAGCCCGTGTTGTCAGGGTAACTTTTAAAATTTTCAACTTAAGCTAACTGACAGAGCGTTCTGTTTAACTCTTACGAATAGATTACCCAGGCTGTCGAAATAAAAAGTCTAGCTTTGAAACAGGACAACAACAATTCCTTGCTTTGATTTTTTGATTTTTAGTAGGCAGGGAACGATGCTTGTAATGGTAAATGACCGTCGGCAATTCGTATTCCGTTAAAGTCGGTCTACCGTGGTCTATCAGCTTTACAAAATAGCTCAAGTTAAGGGGGAGAAGCAGTACAGAGCGTATTCTTATGTATACTCTTAAATATGTAAATAATCTGCCTACGCGACGGCTGACTTTGTAGAAGGTTTTCCTCCAGACAGCAACGATTTGCGTATCCACTCTGCACATCACTGGTTGTGTTATCTTTCATGACACAATTCCGGAAACGAACCAATTTCATCATCCCTAGAACACGTTTAGTGCCGGAAATATGAAACCAACATCTTATAGGTTGCTACGTGTTGCATACTTCACCATCAGACGTTGTTGTGTTATGGTGTTTGTTCTTCTGTTAAAGTCTGGAAGCTCAAGTTACAGTCGATGATTCTGGTGGAGCTTCGAATTGAGCATTTTTCCAATTTTTTTTGAGCATGTACATTGTAGACATGGGTCCATGCGTAATATGAAACATAACCTCAAATTTAAATGTAAGCTTAATCGTTGGCTTTGCCTTCAATTACAGCTTTAGCTTTAGCTTAGAAAAGCTCAAGAGGTCGTAATAAACGGGTTTCCAAAATTTATGGCTGAACACCTAATATATTGAAGAAAAAGGTTTAGGTAAATTAAATAATATAATCAAATAGAAAATGTCGAGCTTTTTACTCAAATCTATCCTTAAATTTAGCTGACATGTAAGTTGAAATAAATACATATACTGAACTGTTGTAAAACTTTGGTTTCATTCCGCTAATTATAGTCACTTTAGCAATCAATAGAAAGAGTCGCCATAAACATCGACGCACCTGTTATTAAAGCAATTTATAAAACTACAACTTAATGATACTGGCAATTATTACCAACCCCATCAAAATTGTATATAAAACATTTTCCACTCTTTCCATATATGTACATTCAATCAAAGAAATGTGCAACGATTGCGACGAAAACGGAATCGTGATTCGTATACGGGGTAACTGAATATATTTTCCTCTTCTTCACTTACAACCATTCGCTGCCCATTTAACATATGTTCCGGATAAAGATCCGAAATGTTTATGTCATTGATAAATAGCCGTCAGGAACGAAGTCTTTCTATTAGGAAAAATGAAACCATACGATGATTTGGACACTAGGATCGCAACCCATAGTTTTTGCACGTTCATTCGCATTACACGCCTTCTTGCTTGGAAAAGTCTGATAGCCGAAGATATTTTTCCATCAACCGAGGGGAAAAAATCGACTTGGAAAGCTGCACAGGCCTGATCAATCAAGCGGAAAATTCGCTCCATGGCATCGTGCACATGAGCCTCAAAGTTTTTCCTTCTCTCCGGTATGCTAGCGAACATAGTAAGAGCAGCTACATATGTAGGTATAGGTACATCGGCACAAGCACGGTGGAGGCAGAGGGAACTATCGATTGATTTATCCTGGTAACTCCTCGACCTTTCTAAGTGCTCGTTTGCCGCTCGTTGGAAATGGTACGGGTAAGTAAGAATCGAGCCAGCCAAAATTCAGGCAAATATGGATTGTAACCTGTGGCCCAGAAATATTGGCTCCTTTATGCGGCCAATCCATCAAAGGATGAGACCGAACAGCCCACCTGAATAAGCTGGTTTGCCAAGCGATGGGTTCCCAATTTCCAAGACGATGATGGCAGTAATTCAAGTTGCTCTGGTGGAAAGACTTCCGGAAGAGAATTTCGGGATATGATTATGTGGAGCGCAATATTAACAAGTACATTAAGGTTCGCGTGAGATGGAAGAGGTATTTCACTTGCAGTGGATAATACAGATTGATTTTTTCGAACCTTTCAATTCAGCTATGTGGGGATATGCTGCGAATGCGTTTCGTGATGTGTGTACCCTGTCGACGCATCCCAACTGCAGTGCACCTACACAGAAAACCGATAATTCGGAAAACTAATTATTTGGTGATAATAATTTTCAATTTAGCATTACATCAGGTTCGATCGTTGACGAAAACAACCATGTCAGAACGGTTTTTGATCCGGTCTTTCCGACGAAAGCTATTGTTCTTCCAAAGCTATTGTGCTATAATTTGCAGGCCAACCGGTGTTGAAATAAATTAAGTTTCAATTATACTACAAAAAATTACTATCGATTGGTTTGCCATTTGTTCCCAATGTGGGAGGTTAATCAAAAATTCTAATTGACTTTTTCTGTAGGAAAACGATGCCCGATTCTGCCTACGTAATACGTATGCATCATCCAGAGCTTCAAATGGTGCAGCAGTACGCACCTACTCAGGCGCTTCGCACACAGTATTCATTCGAGCAATTCTTTCTAATTAAAAAGTCAGCTAGAGAGCCGGGCAATTTCAGGTCTTGCTTCATCCTCGCGACCTAGGTGTACAGGGTTGTGGCAATGCGCTCACCAGTGAAAGTTCCGTATGATTCGGTTTGGAATGTGGAATGCAGGTCACATGCGCCAGACGGCTGGCCAGGCTACTAGTAGCAGGAGGGTACAAAAATAGAAACCCGTTCGCTTCCTGGCGCCTAGGTAACATAATATAATATGTAGTGTCAGTACTGCAGACAGCCTGCAGCAGGACAGCCATTGTTTAGATCTCGTTATGCTCAGGTGGCAACAGGGTCATTCATCCGTTAGGTAATAATGATCGTGTGCAGTGGCCTACTTTTGTTGTGCTGTAAACGCAGATGTAGAAGCTGTAAGATGTCAGTTGGATGAATGGATATTTGAATGTTTCGTTGCTATCAGGATGTATTGTCTTATGCCTCATTAAGTATACATTTCCGGTGTTATGACCCATTTTAGCATGTTGTACAGAGTGTTCGGTTCATCAAGCGATGCGGTAGCGGTAAGCGAAATAAATGCATTCGATTTGCCTCTATAAAGTGATCCTATATAACTCGTAATCCAGCCATATTATGAGCAGAGCGAAGCGTGCGTGAATAGTAAAACATCGGTCCGACTTGATTATTCGATCGATTCGGACAGAACATTTCAACACTTTTTGTGAAAAGGGTGATACTAGCAGTGCATCATTCTACGAAAATCTTTTAATGATTTTATCCTTCTTTAGGTGTTGGGGTCAATATGACCCAAAATGAACTTTCAAACTTTGACAACTTTTTTTAATTTTTCACCTAGAAGCTTTGAATTTATTGACTTTTCCTCTTTCATGGAGAGCAACAATTTTTAATAGAGTTCAGAGCTTTAGGACATTATTGAAAATCTGTACAAAAATGTTACGAATAATAATATTTTTGTTGTTAAATATTTCATTTTGAATATTTTCCTGAAAAAGATCGATAAAAGCCAATAGTATCCTTCGAGGCAATTTTGTTCTCGTTCATGACGTCACAATATCGAGCAATGAAATTGCCTGCAGATATGCAAGTTACACAACATTTCAAGCGTTATCTCTCATTTCAATAGACATACAGTAATGTTTCGATTATATCACGGCCGGTCTGTATTTTAGCGTGATATATTTGAAGCGTGATATATTCAAAACAAAACAAAAGATTACATTCAAGCATTAATCCGTGTATTTCTATAAACAAAAAGTAATAAAAAGTTAAAATTAATCACAAAGAATAAATTCTAGTAGGGTAATGAGCCTATTTTTGTCATGTTTCCATTTTCATACTACCCATTTGAAGCCGTTGGTTAGAGCAGCGTTCGCCATCTTTGTTCAACGCATTGGGTCAAATGGTATGGCATCATATGGCGGATAATTTTTCTCCACACAGTTTCACTTTACGTATCCCGTACCGTTTCTTAAAATTGTTGAACCACCCAAATCTAAACTTGAAGGAATCTGGCACGTTAAGATGTATTCGAATGGACTACAATTCAGTTCTCGTTGTTTCAACATCCATATAAATAGTCCCATATCCAATCGTTGATGTTGTCCTTCCAGAAGAAAAGGTTTCACATCCATTCTAGAGAAAATGCCATATCTCGGCATACCTAACATATCTATCCAATTTTGTTTTTCTCATCATTGTGTTAGATTTTCCTGCGGATAACAAAAAATTAAGCGAATAAAAAAGAAGTCGTTTTTTACCCTCTACACCAGACGCCTTCTTAAGGACACGGCACTTAAGTTACGAAGAATTTAAAACAAAAACTACTACTGAACTACTGTTTCTACTACTTAGACCTCTAAAAAGATTTCAGATTCATTCTTAAGAATCTATTCTTTAAGATAAACGAATAAAAAGTACGACTTTTTGACCACCCCATCATATATAAACCCTTAACGAAATAGTCCGAAACCCAATAATAGGCTCATTACCCTACATGTAAATAAGCAAATCAATTGTAAAAATATCCTAAAAGTATCAGGTATGTAGCTTAATTGGATCACAACGTAGTGTGCCTTGTCTGTTTTTCAAAAAGCATGATATAATCGAGACAAAACCGTGATATAATCGAGGGTGATATAAACGAGTATTGATATAAACGCATAGTGATATAATCGAAACATTGCTGTATTTCGTTGATCAAAGTTACCCCAAAAGCAACGAATGAAAATTTACAGCTAAATAAATTTATTTTTTATAGTAAAACAAAATAAAAAATCAAACATTTGAATATTTTCTATCTATGAGTACCGGTACTTGTTTAAAAATGCAAACAGTCACATCTACTTGAAGTGAAGATAGTTATTCGAAAAACTTTTGAAAAAGTGATCAATGTTCCCCCGTTTTACGGTACCCAAATTGTATGTTAGAGTTTCAATTTTCAGTTTCTGGTAAATATTACTGTTTTTGACCTGGTTGGCCAGTGGGAATCGGTGTCGAATGAGGTCATGTTTGGCATACATAGATGTATGCAGAATCGTCATCATAAATCACAGTTTTTTTGACAGAATACTAATAATAAACACAAAAAACAAAAATGAGAATGTACATGTCACTTTCCTACGATCCTGAGTGTTTCGCCTTACGATTTTGATGCCGATTCCAGCGTACAATAGTGGGGGAGACCGAGGAGGGTTGAAACAATTTTCGGTTTTTGTTGGATAAATCGACAAAAAACTGTCATTCGATGATTGCTTATTTTTAAATTTCTTACTTCTGCTTATGCTTTATCAAATTACATCAGAATAACTGGTACAAATCAATAAGAAAGCATCAATATATTAATTTTTGTACCAGTGTTATCTTTGTTTCAATTCTCCTCATACCGAGGTAAGTTGAAACAGCCATCAATGTGAGTTGAAACAAGTAACCAATTATTTTAAATATTATCAAAACGTTTTCTAAACCATCAAACGTTACAATTGAGTCATTTTTATTCGTTCATACTAAGATAATTCCTTAAAATGACATGCATTTTTATCATTTGGTATCCATTTCGGTAGTATTTGGTTCATTTTGAATTATGGTCACTTCGCTCCAAGCTTCAGAAGCTGATAGGAGTAAACAATTAGAACAAATCGTCGCTGTTGTGCTATCTTATGACAAACGCCATTTTGGGGTAAACTGAATTAGATATGCCACATTACTTGTTTGAAAAATCTCTACAAAGTGGCGTTTTCAGAATTTCGAAATTCTACTTGGTTACTTAGATATAGCTAGAAACATGATGAGAAATTACGAGTTTTTTGCTTCAAATCACTATATCTACACTGAAAGAAATCCAAACGTTAATTCTATTTGCTTCAAACCGCTTAAAATTCATATGAAGAAGAAATGCTATTGTTATCACGCGCACACATACCTTCTATGTGTCAACTGTATAAACTATGTATGCACACACATAAGTTATATGTGCATATTATTATAGAATGGGGTTTTATGTGCCTAATAGTTATGAAATGTGAATGTAAGATTAATATTTCTTGTGAATACACACATTAGGTTTATGTGCCAGCAAATAGTGTCTATATGCCTCCGTTAATTGCAAAAATCTATGTGTAAAATCAATAGGCATAACGTTTACTTTTTTTTGAGTGTAGGGATTGGCTCAAGTTATATTGAAGTTTTAGACGGTTTTATGTGTGACAATGTCTGAGGAACACAATGGCATAAACATTTTCGAAAAAAAATTATACGAGTTGTGAGAAAAACACAGTTTTAGTTTTGAACTGGAAATAAAAGATATTTGGCAACACTGTAATCAAGAATAACAATTTTTTCTAGATTCTCTGATTCATTTCCTTTAACATGCATTTCACCGAATGTTTATAGACCATATGAACCCAAAGATATGAATAAAAGTTAAAAAGTGATGATTTTTTTCTATGGAAAATTTTCTATGCACGATTATGACACGTCATACAAATTTTGTCATCAATACACGCCTATGACACGTGTGAGTGCGATTTTTGTTTACATTCATAGTACAAACTCGCAACATAGTCAACCGATCTTCGTAATATTTGAGAGATTAATGCAGAATAGATAGAAGCATCAATTGTCTTCTTTGGATTGTTTATACCATTTATAAGTTTCAAGATATTCAATCTCAAACTTTAAAAATCGTTTTTCTCGAAATGTGCTAAATGGCGCTTGTCATAAGATAGCACAACAGCGACGAAATGCATATTCCGTGGCTATTAATGACCTAGATCTAATAAATTGAGAACGTTGATCACTGTTGTCAATCCAGGAAAGAAGAATCTTGATTATTATTATTTGTTCCGGAACGTTTATTGGATTATTACATTACTATATGACAAGAAGTTCATCATCGAGGAGAGTTGAAACAAGGTGTTTCAACTCTCCTAGGTCGAGAAGTAAGGCTTGATCCACAATTTACAATTTATACATCGCAAAAATGGAAAGAAACGCATACAATTCATAAATGTTAACTCTTAGTCTGCATAATAGTGATATTTTCATGATCGAACATCATTAATATCCTATTTATATAAATTTGAAGAAAATAACGAAAAGATACTTTTGCTAATTTTTTGTAGTGTGTTTACTGTACATACTAAACCACTCATTTAACGTAGTTGGCGTGTATTAGAGGGTTTGTGAGCACGATATAACTAAAACACATGCATTATTGTTTTATCCCAAACGGTACTGTTTCGCTAGTAACGGGCACTGTTTCAACTCTCCTCTGTTTCAAATCTCCTCGGTTTCCCCTATTTCTCATAATACTGAACAAGTGACAATGTGGTCTATCAATGAAACTGATCCCAAAGTTTTGTAATATTCTTGAAAGCTTATATAAAATCCCATCTGAAATGATCTTAACCCTGGATTCTACGTGAAAATAATCCGTCCGGAAGATCCGGAACATCCGTAAATCAGGCTAATTCATGAATCTAGATCTAGAATTTTAAAACATTTGTTCACGTAGAATTGGCATAAGCTCGTAGTTCCGAGTGAAAAGTCGAACCTATTGGTCACATAATGACCATTCGGAAAATCTGAAAAGAAGAGTAGATGTTGCAAACAAATCGTATTTGTGACCGGAACTATTGGTTTCGCAGAAACTTTTCGGAAGATCCACAAAAAACTTCAGTTCTAGAACTAGGTTCATGAATTGAGCAGTTATACGGATGTTCCGGTTCTTTCGGACGATTTTCATATAGAATTCAGGTTCAATAGTTGAGTCGAAGTATGAATATCATTTTAGATGGAATTTTATATAAGCTTTCAAGAATATTACATATTGAGTGACCACTTGTCGCTAGTTCAATATTATAAGAAATACTATTATACCGCAGGAATCAGAATCGGAATCGTAATCCAGAACATCCAAGATCGGGCAATCATGTAAAAAATTGATATATACATTCTCGTTTTTGATTTGTTTATGATTATTATTAGAATTCTGTCAATAAACCTGTGATTTATGATTACGGTTCTGCATACATTTATGTATGCCAAACATGACTCCATACGGCACCGATTCCCACTGGCCAACCGGCTAAAAAACGGTAATATTTACAAAAACTGAAAATTTAAACTCCAACAAACAATTTGGGTACAAGTTTATTTAGATTTGGCTTGAAATGTGTCTTAAAACTGAGTTCGAAATCGGGGTCAATATGACCCGCTAACACCTTATTCGTTACAAAAAGTTAACACCTAAAGAAGGTTAATATCTATGTCAAAACTTTTGTTTTTGGCGTGACTAAGGGCTTACCTTTAAATATAAGAGCCCCTTTCTCGAATTTTCGAAAGAAAAGTCGTGTAAGCTTAGGAACCTTTACACTGTATCAAAAACTTGCCCGTACAGCATTTACTCCAATAATAAATCATTAGAAAAATGTATTAAGGGAACTCTCCTGAATTCATAGTTTAAGACATTTGGTGCAGAACGCAGTCCGTTCTGTAGTTCAAATGTCAAATTATGTTGAAAACCAAAAACATTGTTAAAATATTCGCGAGCTTCAAAAAAGCAACGAAACCGACATCAAAAAATCGAGGGATTGCCCTTCCTATGATCATTCTCAGGGATAGACCGTTCCAACATCAAATTATGGTCTTGTCAAATTTTGGTCTTGTCAAACTGCAAATGACGTGAAAACCCAAGATGTACCAGATAAGGTATAGGCATACGTAAAGCGAGAGTTTTGGTTTTACGATTGACAAGATCGACATTGCGTAAATACTGATTCACTTCCCAAAAAAGAGGTTAATAAAAACGAAATTAATTAAAACAATGTTTTGAATAGAGAAACTAGTGCTTTCAGCCTCTCAAAGCGTTTGCCACCAAAAATATTACTGTGCACACATGCATACACCTTATGCAGATTATCTTGAATCTGTTTTGCGTTTGTCAAATCTGCCAAATCTTCTTATTCTTATCCGGACACGCTCTTTTTCCTTTTGGGGCTGACCCTCGCAAAAAATTGCACGTACACTTACGACCGTTTCAAAACTTTGTGAAGTAAACAAGTATGTGTCAAACAGGTGGAAACAAGTACCCGCGTCGTGTCCTGTAGAATAAGTTTCTGATGATTTCTACAGCATATTCGATAAAATCATTTTTTTTTAGTTTTTCGTGTAATCTAAATGTGTTAGATAATTTTATCCGCATAATGGCCGATTCTCACACCAAAATTCCGCTGGCTAACTGATCGTTGGTAAAAGTTTGTCCGAAATTGCAGGAACTGCGAATCCGCTCACGATCTTCGGTGCAGTATGTACTTCAGAGCTTCAAAAAAATCTTGTGACTTCTCCCGGAACAGGTCGCAAACCGAAGCTTACAGATCGTTACGTTTGCATACTTTTACGTGAAATCAAGGAACATCCTAAACAGAGTTCTCCTAAGCTTGCAGATAGACTGATGCGGTGCGACAACATTAAAGTTAACCCACAAACAATACGCAATGCCCTCCACGATAAAGGATATCGAGGATGCGTGGCGCGTAAATAGCCGTTCATTTTCGCTAAAAATATGAAATGGCTGTTGGAATACGCCCATGAATATGTGGTAGAACCAGAGAATTTTCGGAACAACGTTATATTTACGGATGAGAGCAAATTTAATATTTTCAGGACTGACGGATTGGTTAGAGTGTAGGGCAAACCGAATAATGAGTTAAATCAGAAAAATTGGCGGCCGACAGTAAAGCACGGCAGTGGTCATGTTATGGTGTGGGGTGCCTTCATTGCAAGTGGTCCAAGAAACTTGAAATTTATCGAATCTACCATGGATATATTCATGTATCTTACATTTTAAAGAACAAGGGACCATCCATAAATGACGTAGCATTTTTTGAGTAATTTTAACACCCCCTCCCCCATCGTAGCATTTCGTCACAAACGTCTAAATACCCCCTGGTAATTACGTAGCTTGACGGTAACTCTCCCCCCACCCCCTGTCTCTGTAAAAAAAAAATTAAAAAATAAAGAACGATGTTAGTTATTCCCCTTTAAAAAAGCTACGTAGCCTGACATGACCCCCTACCACCCGTGGTCACACAACATCACTAAATGCAAAACTCCCCCTCCCCCATATAGTGTTACGTCATTTATGAACGATCCCCAATTTAAAAGCTAGTGCGTGGAAATTAGGCCATGGATATAATTTTCGCTTTGCTCAGGATAATGATCCCAAGCATTCATCGAAGATTGTTAAAGAATGGTTGCTCGACAACGTAACATCGACGCTCCGACATCTTCCCCCCTCAGCGGACCTAAATCCGATAGAAAATTTGTGGGATCATCTTGAACGAAAAATACTGGAACACCCGATTCAAAATAAGAATCAGCTGAAGAAGATTCTAGAAAATTCCACCTGAAACAACCCAAAAACTGGCTTATTCGACGAAAAGATGTGAATCTCTTTTAGGAAAATCTCTAACCCTATGTGCGGGGTTGGGACCCGAACCCAGGTGAGCTGCGTACAAGGAAGGCAATCGATTTACCAACTACGCTATGCCCGTCCCCCAAAACAAACATTCGAATGTAACGCCATGTATGTATTCGGGGCAAACTAGTGTTGTTGAAATACTAACGAATGCGAAGTTCAGCAGTCATAATTTCAGAAACTTGATCACGGCTTTCGTAAATCATACAGTTCACGAAATCGTGATCTTTATTCATGAATTTATGAACGAATTTTTTTCGAGCGGGACCGCCGCCGCACGGCATCGTCGTTAAAATTGAAAATAATTCAAGCCTGCTGAAGAAGAAATGGGAAGAGAGTGGGGGCAATTAAAACTAGAAAATTGCAATTGTTTCTAATTAAAAATCAATTGGCTGGTCCTGAAACGGACCGTTGCTTTGTGTTTTATTGTGGGAGTCAACATTTGGGGCCGCTCACTGCGAATTCGGTGAGTCAGTTGGATGTATTTCGGTATGATGGTTACTTGCTTGGCATGTAGGGCGCATAGATTCGTATCCTCGAACAAATCGACCAAGTAGGCCTTGTTGGCTTTTTGAAGGGCCATCCTGCGCAATCTCACGGACCAGACGCTGGAAGGGCACCTTGTAGATTAGTAACTTTTGATAGCAACGAATTTCAGGCAGGGCGAATAGAGGAGCCTTCCCTCTAGTGAGACTTGCGGGCAGTCTGTCATGGTGCGAGAAATGCTGCACTGCTACTGACGATGCAGGCCGGCCGGTAGTACAACGACGGTACAAACTTTTTGGATCAGGTTTTTCAATTATAGGGTGCGGTACTCGAAGTGTAACCAACTTCAGACCGTTCGCGCAGCTGTCGCCAAGCTCCAGACGCCGAAGAAAGCCATTGGCCGAAAGTTGGCCAAAATACCGGCAAGTCACATTCGGACAGCTTGCGATTCGTGGTTGGCCGACGTAAAACCATAGTCAAGGTAAAAGGTGGTCATATCGAGCAAAAGTGAATTGATTCTGAATTTTTGATTATTTTCACACATTTTATACTTTGAAGTAAATAAAAATAATATGCTATATTACTCCCTAAAGAGAAAATTGGCTTAAAACCGTCTTTATGCATGAAGGGCACAAAACCTAACTATAATAAGTCCAGGTGTTTGTATTTCGACTTCGTCTCTTTGGAACCAGGGCACTTGACAAATGCACCGGGGTAAGTTAGAAGTCGGTTTAGTGTGTTCACAAGTAGTGTTTCCAATTTTGTACATTTGTCAAGTGCCGTGGTTCTTAAGAGAGAAAGTCAAAACGCAAACAACTGGACTAGAAATAATGTTCTAAACCGAATTCATGACACCGAGTAGCAGATGTATAGGTATGTATTATCAGTATTATAAGAAATACTCCTGTACTCTCGGAATAGGCATTGGAATCGTTATTCATCCAAAATCCATCGTACCAGGTCGTCGGGAAACTCTAAGCTTGCTTATATGACCCTCATATGAAGCTTTCTTCCTTCAACCCCTTGCTCTTCCTTGAGTAGAGTAGAGTGTCAAGTAGGTAAATTTTTTTGGCGAGCTCGCGTGATGGTATTTTTGCACTGATTTTGACAAACTAACACTCGTTGGAAAGGTTATACATCTGGCAGGGTTTTGGCAATACTGATGTAATGCCTGGCTAAACATTTTTTCCGGTTTATTTAGGTTATATTCGAGAGTAAATAAAACAATTCCTAGAAAATCCGCGGTTCAACTTTTATTTGAAGAGTATGAATACTGCAGATCATTTAAACACGAATAACACAAATAATAAATGCAATGCATTGACTTAATTCAGGTAAAAGACTGATGAAGTGGCAAATAATGTGAAAAATCATGAAACCGCTGAAGGAAATGCGAATGACTTCTTCGGTGTCCTCGGCGTCGTCGACAGAGTGTGGAATTGAAGTTGTGCATTCTGGCTTACGTGGCTGCTTAGCTGTGCGACGATCAGGTTTGCACTTCGGAGAATTTTTTTTGGAATCCTTTTTTTCTCTTTCTCGATTATCTAGTCAACAACGCCTTAAATTATTATATTGTTAACTCACGCGAAATATCTGACACGCTTTTATTGAGGACGAGCGCTTTCCTTTCACACGAGCACGCAATGTTTCGAACGGAATGATGAATTGTTTAAAGGCTGATCGAATACTGGCGCCATCTTTATGTCCTCTTCGCTTAGTTTTGGCGTTTTCGCACAAAATTACGCACAATTTTCCTGTCAAAATAATTCAAATTTACATTTAAGTAGTGACCTACAGATCCCCGAAACTGTAGACGTATCGTGCCCCCAAGCATATGTTTCATGTTGAGAAACGTATTTTTTCAAAAACCATCTTTGAAAACGAAAAAAGCAGTTTTACTGCGAAAAACGAAAAAAGCAGTAATACTGCGCTGCTTGAGTGTCATGAAAATTTTTCCAACGGTGTGGAAAAATTGCTTTCAAAGATGGCCTCTCAACATAATTTTAACCCTAGAACGTTGCACTTGCGTTTTCCATCCTAGAACGTTGCACTGGGGTACAAATGTACCCCACGCGTTTGATCGCAGTTTTCGCAGGTGAACATGCAAACAAAATAAATGTATAATACATCATTTTCTTTCTTTTTTAATAGCGAAAACAGCTGTGTATGTGAAAGTATGGAATTTATTGAATCAATGATACATAAATTTGTTTGAACAAAAAAGTGAAAAAATCGCGGTTTTGACTATTTTTACAAAAAGTACTATAACTTTGCGAATTTTCAACCGATTTTAAAAATCAAATGATTTTAAAAGTTCAAAGAATGGTCTAGAAACGTTATACAATGGAATTTCGATATTTTTGAAAAGGTGCAATTATTTGGAAAAGTGAAAGTTTAAAAATCGGGTTTTGGAAAATACCACAAAATGGTGTGGAAATTCAAATTACAAAAATATTTCCGACCAGTAATACACGCATCGTTACTGTTACAGCAGTTACTGTGCACAAATTATACTTGCGAACCATTGATTTGAACAACTATAAAAAATAAACAATAAAACAATAAAAATCTGCAAAAATTAGAACGATTTTTTTCTACTTCAAAATTAAATTAAATTAATTGAATAAATGAATAAAAACGATTATATAATACTAATTGTTACTTACGTAGTAAAACAACCAGTATTTAAAATAGTATGCTCACGAGTCACATTTGCAGTGACAGCACGAAACCTTACGAAACGCTAACGGCAACCGTACACTGGGGTAATAATGTACCCCACGCCAACTTTGACACCTGCTTCCACGAAGTCTATAAGCAAACTGGCTATACCACCTTTTCCTACTCTTAATAGGAACTTTAAATTGAATTATGTTTAGGGTACCCGGTCGACGAATGCTGAATTATCGTCTTCACATGGCTCCAAAGAAGGTGTGGGGTACATTTGTACCCCAGTGCAACGTTCTAGGGTTAAAAAGTTATCGCAATTTGACTGTTGTTTCGGGTCATTTTAACACCAGCACCTAAAGAAGAAGAACAAGCTGTAAGGAACCATTTGTCTAGAGGGATTTTTCCAGAATCCGAACACCCAAAACAAAACATCTTGAAATAGTTGCAAGTGACAATCACTTGCAAATAATGTTATCATCGCTTGCAAATTTGCAGTTAAAGCCGCTTGCAATTTTTGCAAGCATATAAAATCACTTCATCTCTAACTATACGTACATTCGTTTCCTCAACACACTGTCATAAGATTCCCACCACATTCACGTGCCTATGCTGGTTAGTGTAGCAACGCACGCCGAGTTTTTATTTACTGTCAGCTTTTTATTCATTCCTTACCAACATCATCAAACGCAGTATTGTAACTTATTCATTACACACTTATTATTACACACGAGACAGCATCGAATTGCGGATGTGCTAATTGTACGAGTTTTAACGCTCTCTTCACTATGCGGAAAAACAGGTTAGTACTTATAATCTGTGCTACGATGCGCAAGGATCTGAGTTCAAGTCTGGAAGTGTCCTTTACTTTTTTCATAAATCGTGAAATCATCCAAGTGTTTATATATGACTTTTATCCACTCATAACTATCTGATAGCATGGTTGGATGGATAAAGTATTGGGTAGTGAACTGTTCGTGCGGGGCTCATTTTTCAATGCCAGCAGTCTTTTTTATCTAACGCATATTGGTCACCAATACACATAAATCGCTAATACATAGACAAAATTCGGTTTTCCTGTTTCTTGCATTACATGCAAGGAAGCTTCTTGCAATTTGTGCACATTACCAGAACGCTTGCAATTTTCGCTCGTATTTATGTAAGCGAATCTTACCGAGTACGTTTTGGGTGAAGCAGTATAGATTTGGTCGGATTCGGTTGAGCCATTGCGAACTGTTCGTTGGTTTGTATGAATAAGTTGGAGTTTTCTCGACGAATGACCTCGTGCATTGCACGATCAATTTCATTATATTTACGAATTTATATTTTAAGTGTAACCCACATTTTGCATTTTTAACAGGGAATGGAAAATAGCTTCCGCATTTTCAAATTAACATTGTTTTTATTGATTAATCACACGAGTAGTAGTTCATTGTCCAATGTTCTGTAGAAAAAAATAAGATTATTACCTTTCGATTCACGAGCATTTTCGTAGTTCGAGGTGTAACCCACAATTCATACTTCCATTCCTTATCTTTCGTTTCAGAGTTATGGTGTCTCTGGCAAAGATGTTGCATAGTTTCTAGCGCTTTATGTGATCACTTCATATTTGTTCGGAATTTAGTCGCTAGGGCTGCGCTTTTATCATATTTGTAATGGAACGTGATAGAGATATGGTGTTTTCGGCAAAGTTGTATGTCTGTGTAATTATAAGTACACCTTCTGTCCTACAAGTTTTGAGATATGGCACATTTTTGAAAATATAATCTGTAAGTAATTTTTTAACCAAAACAGGCTCTATCTCGAAACATACAGGACTTACAAAGTTTGCGTCTTCAGAAGATATATTTAAACTGGCAGGACCTACAACTTTCTCGAAGACACTACATTTCTATCTAGCTCTTTTGAAAAGTTGATTACAGCGACTGAATTCCGAAGTAGTATGCTTATGCTTCAGCCAAATTAAGCGCTTGGTGCCATTCTGAAGACAACATAACTCTATAACGAAAGATAATAATTGATTTTTTTTAAATTTCCGACCACAATGTACCGTTTTTCTCTTGATCCCTTATTGCTCGGTCAACTTTTAATGTTGAGACTTGACGCTTGCACTGAAATTTTCGAACAATTACGTTCAGCAATATACATTCGTGCAAGAAATACATATTAGATTGCAAATAGCCATACAAAGCAAGTATGTGAGCGGCACTTACCCTCAGGAACGACTGTTTGGGCCGAAACGTCAACGTACAAAGCAATCCAACTAAAAACAGTATTATATCGAGTTCACCGATATGTGAGTAGAAAATAACATTTAGTGATGGCGGAAAACGAATTCCATAAGACACAATGCGGGGTTAGCTCCTTTTGGAAGCCAACCATTCATTTGCCAAACGTCCAAAATGAGATTGACCATTAATAATGATTCCATTCCAAACGACATCTCAGTCAAGAAACCCGTAGACCTATCCAGCAAATATCACGCCGGAAGCCGTGTAATCTGTCTTCGCTCCAGTTTCCACCAACAGCTGAAGGATTTCCCATTATAATAATACTCTCCATTACCGTTCATCCTAATGTGCCCAAGCCAATCTCATTCGGCACGAGGCACATCTAGCCCGAGGCGGTCCAAATTACCGTGCCTCGTTTGACATCATTTATCTCACTTTCACGCTTCGCGCGAAGAAACTTCTATCATAATTTCCTCTTAAATTGAGAATCTTCGACAGAGAATACATGTATGTAGGTATTATATATAAAAATTAGATAAAAACTTACATTGTTCAGGATTCGCTGCAGTTCTGCTATTCCAAATTCGATTGTCATTATTTATGTATGATTTGTTTACTCAGTATTCCACAGCAAAACTACGTTGGAGCTACAGAGGACACAAATGTGAATGTGCACAGCATTTCCTCTGTAGATCCAGATTTCAATAAAGATTATTGATATTATCCCGGACATAAACAGAGTAAGAGCATCACCAGTAGTAAATCTCTATCCGGATTTAAATACGGATTGTTTTTCTTCCTTTTCCCAACACTAATACCAACTATACTTCATAAACAGACCCTATTCTGTTCAACCCTTTTCGTCGAATATTCCCCTTTAAAAAAACGTAAAACCCAAATCTCACACTGATCCTTTCTCCACATTATTGCCTTTTTGTCAAATGTTCGACAGGTTTCCTCCCTGAATCCTTGATTAAATACTCGCCGCCTTAAAAAGTTACCATAACTCCGCCGTTCCAATCTTCGCATTTCCTTGTTTGTGTATGTGTGTTTGTATTGGAGTGTACCACCGCGTTTCCACTTCCCGTCACATTTTTCACTTATAGCACAGCTGCTCTGCCGAGGCACACGAAAAGGACAACGCAAGGTTGACCTACTCCACTACTGCAAAATCAGCTACAACAGCATCATCACCACCGGCTGAGAACTATGTCCCGTTGCCCCAGAAAACCGTTTGTCCAGCAACACCGCTTGCCACCCACATTGCTCCAACCCAGTGCAGTGGTGGGTTAGAAAGTTGGGGAAACTGGGGGGCGAGGAAAACCACACACAGTCACAAAACTGCTCCTCACTAGGGCAAGGTATGTATGAACCGTTTTTCCGCTTCTGGTAGGACTTTTGCTTCCACTCGGCGCGCTCTCAAAATCGCAACTGACTGTTCTGACTGAATGGCGGACTGGACAAGCTGGCAGTTCTGCAAGAACCTACGTACATATATGTATACCTAGTTCTCGCTGAAATCACGAATGCTAGGTCGGATGCGAATGAACTCTTGCTCCACCGGTGCTAATATTCGATGACAGAAGGAGACCATCCCTGTCGAGGTCGGTTTCATTGATACAAGCGGGAGGGAAAATGCTGGTTCGTTCCCTTGCAGACCAATATAGGGTGCCCGGAGTGGGGTTCATTCGCAACTCAGAAAAGCTCCGGCTGCTTACAGCAGCTTCATTTTTACACGATAAACGAGAAAATGAATAATGAATTAATGGACAAGGAAAAGTTCAGGAGTCTGCGCATCATTCACGTAGTAAATTTGGCAGCAACTTGCCTGGGGTGCCGGTCGGTAACAATGGATTGTGATTCTGAATCACTGCTGGATAGGGTCAATTCCCGATGCGAAAGCTGCTTTTTTCGGGAAACATGGAAAGAAAGCTCGAAAAAGACTGAAACGTAGGGGTAGATCTGAAGGGATGCCGAGTTCATGATTTTATCTGGCAGAAATTTTAATGTCAATAAAACAGTATTGATTCCCAAATAAGAAGACGTTTGTGATATTTGTGTTCGTGACAAATAGTTGATAAGATAAAGTGGGATTGTGCAAAAAGTATAAAACAATTTTTTTTTACAAATTGGACCATTAAAAATTATATGACGAGAAAAAATCTGCTTATATATATATATATATATATATATATATATATATATATATATATATATATATATATATATATATATATATATATATATATATATATATATATATATATATATATATATATATATATATATATATATATATATATATATATATATATATATATATATATATATATATATATATATATATATATATATATATATATATTTTTTTTTTTTTTTTTGAGAGTTGTGCTACTGGAGCTGTAGAGCTAGATTCTCGGAAGGGCTCCCCGTCAGAATCCAACACTACAATTGCAGACGAGACAGGCAATGTCGCCCACTAAAACACTACTTAAGGTCAATTACAGCGGGCCATGATTCTGAATGTGAATTTCATTGTATGGTTCAGATATGTGCGGGCGCACGGATTTCGCGTGCGCGTGTATCATCGCGAAGGATTCGAGCATTTGTACGTTAACGTATTCGATCGCGTGTGTCGCGTTTGCTAACGTGTATGTAACTTCGCGTGCATGAATTCTATTTTATGACTGTGTTTCTCTTCGCATATCCGCGTCTGTTGTTGGATGATCGTGCGCGGACCGTGAATATGATATTTCATTTTCGATGTACGGTTCAGATACTAGAATAAATGATCTCTTACATATCACTAGAGTTCTGTCGCCATGGAACGTGTTGTCTAGTAGATATGAACGTTAGTTTATGATTGGTCCAACCAAATGTATGGACCTAAGTAGCTAGGACGGGGCGTGACCGATACATTATCGCAAACACACGGGCGTCTGTGGGTTCACGTTTGAGCGTTTGTAACTTCATAAGTACTAAAGCGTTCACCTTATTGCCGGGGTGTTATAAAGTAAGCGCTATCGCGGGCGTAGGTGTGCGTGGATGATCGCGAAGGGTTTGAGCGTTCGTATGTTAACATACTTGTCGCGTGTGTGTGACTTCTCGTGTATACATCCGATTTTGTAACTTTGTGTTCATTCACATATTGTCGCGCGGATCGTCCTTCTTATATTTTTTTGATTTCGGTGTACGGATCACATTCTGACAGGAACTGAGTTACCCCATATCATTAGAATTCCCGGTCATGTCGCCATGGAACGTGTTATCTGGTAGATACGGGCATTATTACTTAACTGGTCCAGCTGAAGGCGTGTGTATAATGACAGTATAAGACTCGAATATAAAAGATAAGAGGCAATTGATGAGAGATGTAGTAGATTGGACAGGTACAAGATACAACTAAAATTATGACCATCACATGACAAAACACTACCAATACTTGAATAGAAAACCAGCATACATAGCATATACTTTCTCATTTATCTATTCCTTTCTTGGTTGATTGTTGGTTGTGTGCTAGTAAATAGAGGAAAGGATAGAACAAAAAAGGCTCACATCAGCCCTCACGGCCTCCTCGATACACCACTATCGAGGCGTATTGTAATCAACATTTTAAGGCGGGCTACTTATATAAATCAAAACCTCAGTAGTCATAAAGATTGGTGGATTTTTAACATGAGAACTAGTAATAGAACTTGGTGAAAATCGAAACTAAAAAGAGCTAAGATCCTTATATTTAGATAACTCTATTGAATCTATGAGATCATCCATAAATGATGTAGCTTTTTTTAATGATTTTTAACACCCCCCTCCCCCATCGTAGCATTTCGTCACAAATGTCTAAATAAACCCCCCCCCCCCCACCCTGGTAATTACATAGCTTGACGGCAACTCTTCCCCCCTTGTCACCGTAAAAATTAATAAAAGAACGCGGTGTTAATTAGATGAAACGGGTAAGGTTGTCGTGACATCAGGTCAACCCCTATTCCCCTTTAAAAAGCTGTCGTCACACATCATCACAAAATAAAAAACCTCCCCCTCCCCCATATAATGCTACGTCATTCATGGATGGTCCCTATTGCGGATTGATGATGTTTACAATACCGTCAATCTCATCAACCTAC
Source organism: Topomyia yanbarensis (assembly GCF_030247195.1). NCBI lineage: Eukaryota > Metazoa > Arthropoda > Insecta > Diptera > Culicidae > Topomyia > Topomyia yanbarensis. Next base: position 42,875,539 of record NC_080670.1, read on the forward strand.
GGGAGGGAAAAAATTTGTTTATAATTTCATAACAAAAATATCTCAATTTGGTGAACATTTAAAAAAAACATGGCAAAGTTTCTGAAATCATGAGTAATGAACTTCGTATTCATGCAAGGACGTAACCAACCATTGGGTCAGAAAGTCCTGGGCTCCCCCGAAACCAAATTCAAAAACCTATTTTAATCCACTTCTAATGGTAATGGATGCCCCCCCCCGTCCCAATAAAACTTTGATACGGGTCCAAGTACGTTCGTAACCCGACACCTTAGCCGGTGGAAGTAGGTTCAGTTGAAGGCTCCTGACTAGCACCGATCCGGCTCTGAACGCGGTACGCCATTAAGGACCGTGACGACCCTTGCATGCGACCTCACTGCTCGCAAAGGTAATGCGGCTTGAAGTTGGGACCCAAAAAGCATGCAAGAAGCCAAACACAATAAAAATTAAAAAAAATAACGGAGCAAGTGTGGTGAACCCGTTTGCCAAAGGTAGGCTAGCGAGGTCGCCGACCCAGCATAACGAACAAGTGCAACATCAACTGCAACCGCAACAGCAGCGGCATCTAGAACAGCCCAGGGAGGCCATATTGAGCACACGCGGTGACAAACCAATGGGACGTCAAGGAAAGCTAGGGTTTCAGGTGAGCACGCCAAAACCAAGCATTACCCTAGATGACCAGCAGTCTGGGTTACCTAAATTGACGAAGTTGAGACAAAAAATCGAAGAACTCTACGAATTCGTGAAAAGCAAGGGCAACGTGCACGGGCAGATCAAGGGTCTAGTGATTAGCATCAAATCCGCCGTAGCAAGAGCCGAATGCGAACAGATGGCGTTACCAGAGCGAGCTGAAAGCGCCGAAAAGACGCTGAAGACCACGAAAATAGCGAAAGCAGAAGCCTATGAGACGCTGAAGGGTGAGAAAGAAGTAAGAGAAACGCCAGAAGAGGAGGGGAAACCGAAGAAGCCCAAGAAAGTCGGTGAAGGACAACGAAACAGCCAACAATCGCAGGCGAACCGCAGAAACCGCAGAAGAGAAGAGGAAAAACAAATAGTAGTGGGGAAAAGAACAAAATGAAGAAAGAAGACCTTCGGCCACGCCAGCAGACGCATAGGGGATACACTCTAGTCATCAAAGCAAACGACGGCGTGACATCAGCTACGATCCTCAACACGGTGAGAGAGGATCCCAAGCTGAAGGAGCTGGGGAAGAACGTTATAAGAACCAGGCGTACTCTGAAAGGCGAAATGCTGTTCGAGCTGAAGAAAGATACATTGATCAAGAGCCTGGTGTTTCGGGAACTCAAGGCAGAAGCGAATGTTAGAGCTTTAGTTCAGGAAGTAGTGATCGAGTGCAGGAATCTGCACGAGATCACAACGGAAGACGAAGTGAGAAGTGCGCTAATAGAGCAACGTAACTTGGAGAAAGAGCAGATATCAATCAGATTGAGGAAGGCGTACAGTGGCACACAGACAGCAGTGATACGCTTAGACCCTACCGCAGCCAACAAGCTCATGTCGACCAGTAAGATCACAATCGGACAGATCTAATCTGTGCAGAAAATGTGGCGAGAAGAGACACGTTGCTAGAGACTGCACAAAGCAACCAAAGTGCTTGCTCTGCACAAATGGGGAAGCCCACATGACGGGAGGATTCTTATGTCTAGAGTACAGAAAGGCGAAGGTAGGCCAATGATAATGGAGATAACCCAGCTTAATCTCAATCATTGTGACATTGCACAGCAACTGTTATGGCAGTCAACAACAGAAACGAAGTACGACGTTGCAATTATTGTAGAGCCGTATCGTGTTCCTTTCGATAACTTTAACTGGGTGGTGGATGGTGCAGGGATGGCGGCAATCTAAGTAATAGGCGGTTTCCCTGAGGTGGCAATCTAAGTAATAGGCGGTTCAAGAGGCGGTGGATAACATACAAGAGGGCTTTGTGATCGCCAGGATAAATAGCGTATTTGTATGTAGCTGTTATGCTCTTCCACGGTGAACACCAGATACTGAACGCACTAACCGACTCGTTAGTCGGGCGAACGCCGGTTGGTATAGAAGGAGATTTTAACGCTTGAGCCGTGAAGTAGGCTGACGCAGGCTGACCAACACAAGAGGCTACCGCCTATTGGAAGCCTTGGCGAAGCTGGATGTGAGACTGTGCAACAAAGGTTCCGTTAGCACATTCCGTAAAGACGGCCGGGAACCCACCATCGTCGTAACATTTTGCAGCCCGTCGCTGATGGATAACATGAATTGGCGAGTTAGTGAGCACTACCAGGCGATCCACTACAGCATTGGTCGGCGAAATTGTAGGGTAACGCCGAGAGTGAGGATTGGCGAGCAGAATTGGAAAGTAAAGGACTTCGACAAAGACTTTTTTGTGGAAGCACTTCATGCTGACAGCGTCACTGCAGTTCCGAGTGCCAATGAGCTATCGGAAAGAATAGCTAGGAGATCCAGCATCGTATCGGCCTATATGCCTGCTGGATACTTTCGGTAAGCTCCTCGAAAGGGTCATCCTCAACAGCATTTTGATTCTCAACAGGTTGACGACCTACGCTGAAAGTGAGAACGGACTATCGCAGAAGCAGTTCGGGTATCAGGATATCAATCACAATCCGCACAGTCATCTCGAGCACGGAAAAATCATTGAAGCAAAAGAGAAGGGGTAAGCGCTACTGCGCCGTGGTAACGATAGACGTGAAGAACGCGTTCAACAGTGCTAGCTGCGGAGTGATCGCCGTAGCGCTGCACAGAAAGCGGGTTCCGGACTATCTCTGCAAGGTTCTGAAAAGTTACTTCCAGAACCGACCGTTACTAGTCTACGAAACGAACATGGGACAGAGGTTGATTAAGGTCACAGCGGGAGTACCTCAGGGCTCCATACTCAGCCCAACGCTCTGGAATATAATATTCAACGGAGTGCTAACACTGGAACTGCTCAAGGGCAATGAGATCATCGGCTCTAAAGATGATGTTGTCCTGATAATAACAGGCGAGGCCCTTGAGGAAGTAGAGATGTTGACGGCAGAGACAATAGGCATCTTGGCAACCTGGACGGCTGACGTCAAGTTGCAGCTGGCTCACCACAAGATCGAGGTAATGCTGGTCAATAACCGTAAAAAAATCCAGCACGTCGAGATCGGCGTCGGGGGACAATTCATCCCATCGATGCGTGCGCTGAAGTACCTGGGTGTGATGGTCGACGACCGGTTAAATTGCAACAGCCATGTCGACTATGTATGAAAGAAGGCAGCGAGGACAACTAACGCATTGGCAAGGATCATGCCGAATCACGGAGGAGCAAGAGGCAGCGTGAGACGTCTCCTGGCAGGTGGCTCATCCTCAATGGCTGTTTTCGTCGCGAGTGCGTACAGAACGATATCGTCGGAGACGGTATGCGTTATTACCGGGATGATCTCCATCTGCATCACTCTGGCTGAGGACGTGGAATGCTACCAGCGGAAAAATGCGCGTAATGCAAGGAGACTGGTTCTAGCGGACTCGTTGGCTAAGTGGCAGCAAGAGTGGGACAACGCAGAGAAAGGAAGGTGGACCCATCGACTCAATCCAAATGTGTCTGCTTGAGTACATAGGAAGCATGGAGAGATGAACTTCCATTTGACGCAGTTTTTGTCCGGGCATGGATGCTTCCGGAAGTACCTGAATCGGCCCGGAGTGTGTAAACGTGCAAGAGACTACCCTAGGATCGAAGCAATCCTGATATAGCAGTGGACAATAACGCCGAAGAGATGTGCCACGACGAGCATATCTGGGACGCTGTCAACAAAGTGGTTACGAGCACATTCTCCGAGCTGCACAGCAAGTGGCGAAGGGACCAACAAAGTAGCGGTTTTATTAGTTATCGGAAGCGGTAAAACCGGTACTCCGAACCCTAGTTTGTGTAATTATTCAATTAACTGTTGTCACTAACACATCCAGATCCCATTGCACTCGGCTGTTGTTTCGGCAAGCAATAACAAGCATAGCTAATAATGCCACAAGTCACACCGATTGTCATTTAATGATTACTTACGACTCACATTGAATATCGACGCCAGATTAATAATATACCTTTTCAGCTAAACTATACTATGGAATATTATCAAAATGATAATAAAATATCGTTATTGGGTATTTAACTTTTTAATACTGATTAGTAATGTTTTTTCGCGCATTTTTGTGTGAAACGTCTGTGATTCTAAATAAAAACAAAATCGATACAGTAGAACCTTGCGTAATAAAAACATAGCAACAAATAAAATATTTGAAGTTATTTTATTGCTGATTTTTTTATATTTGATGATCATTTTTTTTATTTGAAAAGCTTTAACTTAACCATAAGCCACCAAAGAGCAATTGTATAAGGGAAATAGAATTTTTCTCGAATCTAAAGGTTACGCTATTCAATCACCCGTAAAATTGAAAATTTTAACATCCCTATTTGTGGAAATAGACTCCACCCAACGACACCGACAAAAAAGAGAAAGAGAGAATAAAAGCCGAGAGCATGCCTAACTCTCCCGGGTTCGGCATTCACAATTTCCTTTAAAATTAATTCGCTCTCGTGAAATCGAGCGCATTCGTCGCAGAGCCGTCGTTCCCGTCTGTTCATTACCGTTCATTTCCACCGCTGTATTTTCGCGCTGTACTATCTCCACTTCCCGCCTCGGTCGGTCGGAGATATAAATAAGAACAGTTAGAAGAAAAGATATTTCGCGCGCGCTTCGGTACGAGTGTGTAGTGTTTTTTTTAATACTGCCTGATTTGTTTGTGGCTTACTTGCCGCAGTCCGTCCCACCAGTTTAATGCTAACCGCTTCAGTTTGTGCCGTATGTTAACGATTGAGCTGAGCTCACGTTGGTTATGTAACCAATAACAATAACAGGAATTTAATTGTGGAGTTCTATCACGAATTTGTGGAATTATTTTCCCTCGTTTCACTATCAAAGCAAACTCTGAAGTGTGTGTCTTCTGGATGTCACTGTTGCGGCGAATAAAGAGCGAGGCTACTGCGTTCCATCATGGGGAGCTGAAAAGTAAATAATTGTGCTGATTGAACTGCTAATGCGAGCCAAAAAGTGTATGTGTGCGTGCTTCGATGGATATTTTCGTGTGACACTTGTGCGTATCGCCGGAATTTGTAGTGCACTTGTTTGAGAACACATCCATAGTAGGAACTAGGTTACTGTGGAAGAGATAACCCGATAGTAACAAGGCTGTGACTGCCCGTGATTGTGGAAATATTGAGTGCTTAAATCGAAGTTTTCTGCAAGAAAAAAAAAACAAAATGACAGCGAGCAAAGTACAATCTCGCCCGAAAAGTTTCCTGACGTCGTCGGCAGCGACTCCACGCAACAGTGCCTTCGCGGCCTATAGTAATCCGGAGCAGTTGCGGCGCAACGTCGGCGGAACCAAACGGTGTCTGTTCGGTAAACCGGACCCCGCTGAAACGAAAAGACTGGAAGAAAAAACCAACCAACAAAACCGCCAACATTACATGGAACGATATGGGTTTGACATCGCAACCGGACAACCTGTGAACCATTCGATCTCATCTTATTCGTCCTCTTCATCGTCCTCCACGTCACGGTGCAGTCCCACCAGGGAATACTGCAGGCCCAACGAGAACACCAACAAACGGCTGTGCAAAGATGAGCCTAAGAAGTCGTACGTGAGCAATAGCAGCAGAAATTATCCATAGGTAGGTAAGTTTTGCCGCCAAAATTTTCTCATATCGGGCAGGTTATGTTTTGTCACCCACAAAAGTTAAGTTGCAATCTTGGAGACGGTGTGGATGTGCAAGGTACTAGATCTATAAGGTAGACAAGCAATAACTTGAAATATTTTTTTCTTGAACGATTTTTTGGAAATATACTTACACATTACCTTTCGGATCTATTCACACCTCAAAATGGATATGATTAGTAGATAACTATGTCATGTCAAAGGAAATAAAAAATCCACGTCGACCTTCGTTTTGCTTTAGAAGCAACTGGAGCTGTTGTAATCGAAATTAGATTTCTGGCAGAAATTAACTACATTATACTGTTAAGAGTACCTGTTTGCCCCTACCTTCTCAATACACCTACCTTGAGCAAGGCCTACATTTTTCGGGAGTGGATTGTGCGCATTTGCGAAAAAGCAAATCTGGCGCGATCGAGAAACAAAATTTGGCCACAAAAGAAAGAGCGCGAAAAGACGAACGAGTAGCATGAGCAAGCTCTTATAATATTGGTTTGACCTGTTTCTTAACGAACTCCCCAGAGCAAGAGCTCGCACCAAAAAAACATGGCAAAAGGTGTACATGCGGAGGAGAGCAAACAAACTGGCGATCGGGCGTGAATATAATGCTTGCAGTCTGCCTGTCTGGGCCGAAGAAATGGCGCGAAAATGTTGCCACTTCGAAGTGAGTTTGCATTTTATTTGAATGGTTCGACCGGTGGCAAGCGTCTGCGTCAGTCTAGTCGGAAGATTTGCATGCTTCTTCTGACCTGTTTCCAACTGGTGCCTGGACTCCTGGCGCCTATGTGGTATTCGCATGCGATAAGTATGTAGCCGAATAATGTGAGCGAGCTGAACTGCTAAATGTCAATGGCGCGGAACAACATTTCGATTGAAACTGGTTCCATAATCACAGGATTAGGAAAATTAGCATTCCGGCTAATGTTAGACACGACGTTCGGCAAAACGGTGATTGCTACTAGTATTTAATGTTAATTTTCAAACCAATGGTTTCGAATAATCGGTCCACTATCCAACATAATGCACACAGTTTATTTGGCAAACAACTGGCCAACCTCAATCCCCGGAAAGCAAAGGTATAAGTGCTAATTCGGACAAAAACTGCGAATCAATAAAAACGTAATAAAAAGCGCTAATGACAACAAAACATCGAAAAAGCGCGCGAATGCCAATTAATACGATGTTCGAGAAACCAACAATGCTACAATACATAAACAATAAACAAATCAAACCTACTCCCACATCAACGTGGGCTCGGTGTTTGAGGTTCGTTTGTGGCGCGTTTTTTTTTTTTTTTTTGAAAAGCCACTTTATGTCTGAATTGAGAGTGCATGTCATAAAAGTGAACCGACAATCAGGAATCAAGCAAACGGACAGACAGCAATTATAGTGAACCATTTTAATCCGGCACTGGTCGCGCCCGTGCCACAAAGTCACCGAGGGGTCAGGAATTGGACAAATGTTGGTGTTACTTACGTTCGATGCATTTTAAATTGAGCGCAAATTGCACTCGCAGGTCAGACACCGGTGCCGGGCGGCTACCTTCGCGACTGCAATGACGAGACGGTTCTGGTTCGCCATCAATGCGATCGTGCATTCTTACCGGGCTGAAGTGCATAAATTACCAGCGGAAGGACGGGCGGGCGGTGGTACGCAAGTAAAGTGCAACCCTGTCGCCGGATGTGTTTCTTAATGTGGGTTTGCTGAGTGCGCTTTTAGCAATTTTATTACTTCTAACCATCTTTGAAAGTCACTCTGGGGGAAGATTTGGACGTGACATTGAGTTTTTGATTTCGATACAGTCCAATAGTTTAGGAAGGGTCTTCAGATGCTTTTAAAAGAAACATTTTTTGTAATTGCTGGAAGTCATTATGAAACAAAGAAATAAGGAGACATACCAAATAACTCATTGTTCGGTATTGAATAATTCGAATCGAATCTTAACAGATCTTGATATCCAATAACGGATAATCGTTGCTCCAAGATTCGTTTAAAATTAGTTATGATTTTCAAGGAGACGGCAGAGATTAGTTCATATTTATTGCCGCATAAGTCAATTATAAACATTTTGCCCTTGCGGAAGCCAGAAGGTGGAGCTATCGCGATCCTGTAGCCACTGCAACACTTCTTTTGTGCCATGCAGCTAAAATCATATGTCGCTTGGATTCCATGCCTTATTAACTTGTCGACAACATCGTATCCACTTCCAACTCAGAACCAACATCGCTTGAGTTGCCTCGTTATTGACCATTTATCATGTAGTTTGTCCTGTCAGAGTTTATAGTCATTGCAACTCCCGCATTTGAATGACACAAACGCCTCTTACACTACCCTGCGATCGACTCCAATGACGTCGATGTTATACGCGAAGCCAAGATGCATACGAGTTCTCGTAAAGTGCTATTCATTTGCACATCAAATCTTTCTATCGCTTTGTATGCTTCGAGATCAACAAATCTTCGCAGGTGGCTTTGACACATTCATAGCGTCAACAAAGCTAATTCACACCACTTTTCAAGATACTTTTGAGCATGTTTCCAACCTCTGTACAATGCATTTTTCGGAGTAAAAGCTAGAACTGAGAAGCTCAAATTATTGACATCGGCTGGAACCGATGATGTATCATCTACTGATCTGATGTATAGATGCACTTTATCAAGTCCCTCATCGGAATAATCCAGCTATCTCTCTTAATCAGTATGATCCCTGATTGCTTGAAGCCGTCGTGCATGTTTACAGTACTCAAGACAGGGAATCAGAGCTATATTAACTTTGTTCTGTAGAGCAATAATCCTCAGTATAACAGTGGTTTCCATTCTTGCCGTTTTATCAACCTTGCGAAGCTCATCAATAACTTTGTCTCATGGAAAATATCGGTCAAAGTGGCAGAACTGTGACATTTGAGAGCCTCGCAAATGGAATATGATGGTTTGAATAATACTTCGTCGATCAGTCGATCTCTGTGAAACTAGTAAAAACGGAATCTCAAAGGTTCACGAAGTTATCTAAAGCTTCTCAAGCCAGCAACATAGAGGGGCTCTTCACTCGCAGAAATAACTCTGTCCATTGTACAGACCACATCGACGGAGCACCTGTTCAACGAATGTCGTTAGAGATCTTAATATGCTACTGGACCTCTACTTCAGAATCTAACCAGAAGCGGATCGCATGTTGAGTTGTATCTTTACGATTTCAGACGAGTTTCGGGACCTGCCCTGATTGCGGGTTGCTCTATTATTAGTCAGTACGATCAGCTCTTGACACTGCTGACAGCTTGATGTACGATTGTAGACGACACTTCCGGCTTGCTGGAGGAGGAGCGGAGAGTTCCGTTGAGGTTCCGCTAAAAACAGTTGGCCACTCTTATCGTAGTTTTTGCAGAATCCGGTTTTCGATTGCCCCCGATCTATCTTCCTGGCTGTCAACAAACCTGCTCCGAACACTTTTATTATGCTGGTGATAGTTGATTTGGCCACAACCAACAATTACGACAAATTGACGTGCGAGTAGCTCGGATTCTCGCAATGCGCGGAGAAGATTTTGCTCCATCGCCATTTTCACAATTGAACAGTAGTTGTCAAAATCGGCATGATACTACACACATATATCTATAAAATGAGAGGATTTTTAATACACGATGAAAAAAATGCGTTAAGTTGATGTTGACCATTTTCTGGTCGTAACACCCTGGAAGCGGCCATGCATGTTCGCAACATTCAAGAAAGAATATAAGTGCGACATAGGCTTCGCAGTGTGGAGCAATATATGTCAGTTGATCATTCGGAGTTTACCTCATTCATGACACAGTGGAAAGTCGGTGTCATTTGGGAGCATCTCAAAATGTCTACCGATGATTTGAATCACAATCTCTGTGCAATTAATTAAAACGGAATCTCTTAAGTTCACTAGCATATAAAGAGTTCTCCAAGGCAGCAATATAAACCCACTACTCTTCGCCATCGTTATCAATGACGTCTATTTTGTATTTCCTCAGCATAGTTTTGGGTGATCTGATTTTTTCTGGACATGGTGTCACCTCAGTTGTTGTGAGGTACAATACCTAATCATCCAATTTACTGAATGGTGCGCCGTTCATTTACTGACCAAAAGCGGATATGTCAGCTTCACTCACAGAAATAACCCGATCCATTATGCAGATTACATCGACGGTGTACCTCTTCAGAGAGTGTCATTAAAGATCTCACTGTGCAGCTAGATCATAACTCTAGCATCAAACCGAAAGAGAATCGCATTTTGGGCCTTATCTTCAGGATTTCAGATAAGCTCTGTGACCCGTACTAATTGCGGTCAATCAACTCTTGACCCGGTCGCCACAATGTGGAGTAGACTTCCCAAAAAAATACGTTTTGGAAAGCCAGCTAGTCGATTTCCAACCCCATCAGGAGTATCTGCTTCAATCAATCAAGTCTAGCAACTGAGCCAACCTCCTTGAAGTTTGTATGGGATTTTTCCACGATTTATATGGAAAAAATCGACTTGTTTACTAGGAGGCACTTTAGGACCCAAAACATTACTTTTTCCTGTTTACAATTTTATTGAAGACTGCAAATCAATCCCCAAATTCATCATTTTAGTTCTAGTGATGTTTTGACACCTAGTGACTTACAAAATTCAAGAACGATGGTGTGTGAACTGCACTGACCAGAGAAAGCGTTTTGGTATAATGTAATTCTCGACAAACATATGATTACGGCTTAAAAGCCAACTGTCAAAATTCTCTTTGAAAGGAAATGCCGGACAAACCGTTACTCGCAAATCACAGAAGTTGATAGTAAACAAAAGAGAAAAGTTTTCTTTTTCATTAACTGCTATGAACTGTGCTTAGTCAGTAACGGTTTGTCCGGAATTTCCTTCCAAAGAGAATTTTGACAGTTGGCTTTTAAGCCGTAATCATATGTTTGTCGAGAATTGTATTTTATTCCTGGCGCATATCAGCATTTCTAGAGAAAATTTTCAATAGGTCGTAAGTAACATTGAGAGCCTCTCTTTGTTTACTTTCTCTTTCGTTTATTACGACGTCATTACAACACTTTGTACTAATTTTCCAGTACATATCGAAAGCCGACGGTTTTTACTACAATATTATGCAAAGAGTAGAGTAGTAAATGTTGAAATGGCCGAGTAATTAACAGAAGAGAAAGACCTCGAAGAGAATCTCTCATTGTTACTTACGTCCTATTGAAAATTTTCTCTAGATTTTATTCCATTCTCTTCGATGAATGCCTCTCAGTTCAGAGCATGCTTTGATCCAAATGAATAAGCGAGCAGCAACCAATACTTTCAACGTGTCGCATTGTTGAAATGGTTTATCGGAACTCCGAAGCCATCGTCCATTCCCTTTCATACTTGCGATTGTATGTATGCGTGTAAAGATTACGTGGACGTGAACTGACGAGAGAGAGCCTCGGTTCGGTCGGTCTTCGGTTTGACGACATGTTCATATGTGCATGTGTGCATCGCGTTCGGTACGGACCGATATGCAATGTATTTTGCGTCGTTTCTTGACATTTTCCACGGACGGTTGTGAAAAGAAAGGCAGAAGAATCGTCATCCTAAGCAAGGTCACCACAGATGGTAGACTTGATCTAATTGTGTGTGTTTATACAATGCATTTCCCGCTGACCGATAGAGTTTGTATGGATTAAATATCCGCATCTGTTTAATGATAAATATATTATCCAAAGAGCTCTACTGCACATTCAATGACCCATATCAAGAATGCCTGTTTATACATAAACATTCTGAAGCCACCTTCATGTACAATAAGCTCAGTGCAAATTCATCCACATTTTTTTTTTTTTATTCATTTCGTTTATTTGATAGGCACAAATGCGTTAGCTTGGCGGTGCCAAATACTTATGTTTTTACATTTTGGATATCTTAAAACTAGGAGGTTACAATGTTGAAATATTTTTTTTACAAAGGAAAAAAAAAATTTACAGCTATCTTAAGACTAGAAATAAGATTCAATATACAAGAGAGGGCCAAAAGATTTTTTTATGAAAAAATTTAAAACAAGGGATTCACTTTGATATACAAGAGGGGGAGTAATAGTATTTTACGAAATATTTTACGGTTATCTTAAAACTAACAATATAGTTTAGTACACAAAAGGGGGAACAAATATTTATGAGAAACTTCACAGAAATCTTAAAACTAGGGATTCAATTCTATTTACAAGATGGAGGACAAGAGTTTCAATAAAGAGTAAAAATTATAGCTATCTTAAAACTAGGAATACAGAATACTAATTTGAATTTTTTAACTAAAACTTATGCTCGGTCAAGATATTCAGAGGGTGGCTTATTTCCGCATCAGTGTAGCAGCAGTTGTATCAAGGACAGGGGAGAGACAGGGAAAGAAGAGCAAAACTTGCAACTTTCGCTCGAACGGGGGGGAAGGGGGATCAGCGAAACAAATTTGCGCCTCAGTCTAGTAAGTCGTCGAGTACCGGATTGGCGGATGGTATTCTTCGGACACGCGGGGAATCCTTCAAAACTCATCGGAACTCGAGTCGCTCTCGCTTCAGTTTCCTTCTATGCAGGAGTAGTGGTAAGGGCGACGGCGGTTACATAGTGGCACTCTGGAGCTGATCGGTTCCACAAGGCAGGAGGAAACTCTAAAAACGAGAAATAAAAGAGAGGGGCTAAATTGGGATATTTATCGTTTTTATGAAGGTATAAATAAGGGACATATAGGGTAAATCACGAGTTGCCAGCATATCTCGGACTGGTACATTGGGTGGTCTACCTCGGGCCCGAAGGGATTCCTTTAACTGAGACCTGGCGTCACAATACCCGGCGCATACCCAGACAACGTGTTCGATGTCGTGATAGCCCTCGTCACAAGCGCACAGACTACTCTCCGCAAGCCCAATACGCCGCAAATGCGCATCCATGGTGTAGTGATTGGACATAAGTCGGGACATTACGCGAATAAAATCCCGACCCACATCCATCCCCCCGAACCAAGGCTTCGTTGATACCTTTGGGATAATCGAATGTAGCCATCGTCCAAGTTCCCCGTTGCTCCACGAGGTTTGCCAACTGTTGAGCGTCCTCTGACGACAAATACTAAAAAATTCGTTGAAGCAGATTGGTCTTTCGTATATGTCACCATTTAATGCGCCCGCCTTTGCTAATGAGTCGGCCTTTTCATTGCCCGGGATAGAACAATGAGAGGGAACCCAAACAAAGGTAATCTGATAAGATTTTTCAGATAACGTACACAAGGACTCCTGTATCATCCCCAGAAAATACGGGAGTTGCTTTTTTGGCTTCACCGCACGAAGAGCCTCGATAGAGCTGAGGCTGTCGGAAACGATAAAGTAGTGATCTGTGGGCAGAGTGTCGATGATCCCAAGGGTGTACTGAATTGCAGCTAACTCTGCGACGTAAACTGAAGCGGGATCATTGAGCTTGAATGAAGCGGTGATAGTATTGTTGAAGATACCGAAGCCAGTGGACCCATCGAGATTTGATCCGTCAGTGTAAAACATTTTGTCGCAGTCGACTTCTCGGAATTTATTATAAAATATATTGGGGATCACCTGCGGGCGTATATGGTCCGGAATTCCACGAATCTCTTCCTTCATGGATGTGTCGAAGAATACAGTAGAATCAGAAGTATCTAGGAAACGGACACGGTTGGGATTGTACGAAGAAGGATTGATGCTCTGTGCCATGTAGTCGAAGTACAAGGACATAAAAGGGGTTTGAGAATTAAGCTCGACGAGCCTCTCGAAGTTTTGAATTACCAACGGGTTCAGAATGTCGCATCGGATGAGCAATCGATATGAGAGTTCCCAAAATCGATTTTTTAGCGGAAGAACGCCCGCCAGCACTTCGAGACTCATCGTATGGGTCGAGTGCATGCAACCCAAGGCAATGCGCAAGCAACGATACTGGATTCTCTCCAGTTTGATGAAGTGTATGTTCGCAGCGGAGCGGAAACAGAAACACCCGTACTCCATCACCGACAATATCGTTGTTTGGTACAACCTGATCAGGTCTCCTGGGTGAGCACCCCACCATGTTCCAGTTATTGTTCGGAGAAAATTGATCCTTTGTTGGCATTTCTGTTTCAGATACCTAATGTGACATCCCCAGGTACCTTTAGAGTCGAACCAGACCCCGAGATATTTAAATGTGAAAACCTGGTTGATCGTTGCACCCATTAATAAAAGCTGGAGTTGCGCCGGCTCACGCTTCCTAGAAAAAACAACCAACTCAGTTTTCTCCGTGGAGAACTCAATACCCAGCTGAAGAGCCCAAGCAGACAAATTGTCCAAGGTATTTTGTAATGGTCCTTGCAAGTCGGCAGCTTTGGGCCCTGTAACAGAGACCACCCCGTCGTCTGCAAGTTGCCTTAGCGTGCATGAATTGGCAAGACAATCGTCAATGTCATTCACGTAGAAATTGTAGAGCAGGGGACTTAGACATGAGCCCTGGGGAAGACCCATGTAGCTAAATCGCGATGTTGTTAAATCGCCATGCGAAAAGTGCATGTGCTTTTCAGACAACAGGTTTAGCAAAAAGTTATTTAAAATTGGCGAAAGACCATGCTGGTGCAGCTTCTCTGACAGAATGTTGATAGAAACTGAGTCAAAAGCCCCCTTAATATCCAAGAAGACTGATGCCATCTGCTCTTTGTTAGCATAGGCCATTTGGATTTCTGTAGAAAGCAACGCAAGGCAATCGTTCGTCCCTTTGCCTTTGCGGAAGCCAAATTGTGTATCTGACAGTAAGCCATTTGCTTCAACCCAATTGTCGAGGCGAAACAAGATCATTTTCTCGAATAACTTCCGAATACAGGACAGCATTGCAATCGGCCGATACGAGTTGTGGTCGGAGGCTGGTTTTCCTGGTTTTTGGATGGCGATGACCTTCACTTGCCTCCATTCATAAGGGACAATGTTACCCTCAAGAAACTTGTTAAATAAATTCAACAAGCGCCTTTTTGCAGTGTCAGGCAGATTCTTCAGCAAGTTGAATTTAATTCTGTCTAACCCTGGGGCGTTATTGTTGCACGATAAGAGAGCAAGTGAGAACTCCACCATCGAAAACGATGTTTCGTACGCGGTATCGTGAGGAGACGCGGCGCGGTACGTTTTCTGTACCGGGACAGAGTCCGGACAGATCTTCTTGGCGAAAGCGAATATCCAACGGTTTGAATATTCTACGTTCTCGTTGGTACTATTACGGTTACGCATACGTCGAGCCGTACCCCAAAGAGTGCTCATCGCTGTTTCTCTCGTTAACCCGTCGACGAACCGGCGCCAATAACTGCGTTTTTTGGCTTTCATTAGACTCTTCATTCGCCTTTCTAACGACGCGTACTGTTGATAGCTAGCGGGTAACCCGTCTTCCCGGAAGGCCTTATATGCAGTGGACTTTTCCGCGTACAGCTCTGAGCACTCTTTATCCCACCACAGGGTGGGAGACCGTCCATGGGTATTCGCGCTGGGTACTGGTTTAGTCTGAGCTTGATTCGCACTGTCGAGAATCAAGCCAGCCAAAAACCTGTACTCTTCCTCCGGAGGAAGTTCTTGAGTGGATTCGATTTTAACGGATATCGCGGTCGCGTAACTCTTCCAATCAATGTTCCGTGTGAGGTCATATGAGACATTGATTGTTTCCGATGGTCTTGAACCGTTAGCAATTGAAATCACGATAGGCAAATGATCGCTACCGTGGGGATCAGGGATCACCTTCCACATGCAATCTAACTGTAGCGATGTCGAGCAAAGCGACAAATCCAACGCGCTTGCGCGTGCTGGTGGTGTAGGAATCCGCGTCATTTCTCCCGTGTTTAAGATGGTCATGTTGAAATTATCGCAAAGATCTTGGATTAATGTTGATCTATTATCATCATGAAGACAGCCCCATACCGTACCGTGCGAGTTAAAGTCTCCCAGAACTAGCCGCGGTGCCGGTAAGGATTCCGTGATATTACAAAGCGTTCGGTGCCCTACCGAGGCTCTAGGAGGAATGTAGATGGAAGCAATGCAAAGGTCTTTGATTAGAACTTGACAAGCGACAATTTCAATGCCTGGTGTCGAAGGGAGGTTAATTCGGTTGAAAGAATAGCACTTTTTGATCCCCAAAAGTACTCCTCCATAGGGGTTTTCTCGATCCAGCCGAATTATATTAAAGTCGTGGAAGTTGAGATTTATATCGGAAGTTAACCAAGTTTCACATAATGCGAAAGCATCACATTTTAAACTATTTAGTAAAAATTTAAAGGAATCGATTTTCGGGAGGATACTTCTGCTGTTCCACTGTAGAACAGTGATCGAATCGGTGACCTCGTTCGATGACTTAGCCATCGAAGGATACGATCGCTGCGAGGAGGGGCCATTTAGTAGTCAACTGCTTCAAAAATGTTTGCACTATAGGGAGAAAACGTATCAGAAGGCTTTTAAGAGGATCAGTAACATTGAAAGCTGTGAAAATTAAGTCCACTATGTCAGAAAATTTCATTAGTCCGCTACTGGACTGAGTATCTGTTTGAAAAAAGGGGACACTTGGGGTTTTGGATGTCCCTGGAAGTGGTGGGTACTCCTTGTTAGAATTAATATTTCCAAGTCCTGGAGCAAATTGCTTCGGCTTTTGTGCATCACTTCCGTTGGATTTATTGGTTGTAGATGGCGCACTCTGAGTGGACGACACCTTGGCACCCTTACGAGGCAATGTAGGGGAGGCTGGATTTCTCCTCTTCCTGGATTCCCCTGGGTTAACCAAAGATGTTCCCTCTCGTGGGTCGTCAGATTCTTGCTCAACGTTAGCCAAACCAGCATAGGGATTTTCGGACAGGACAGATGGCGAAGCATTCTTTAGCATTTCTGCATAAGAACGCCTTGAGCGTTCCTTAAGGGAGCGCTTAATTTTATCCCCGCGCTGCTTGTACGCAGGACATGATTTAAGAGCATGTGAAGGGCCCCCGCAGCAAATACACTTTTCAGTTTCTTTGTCGCAAGAGTCATCCTCATGCTCTCCTTCGCATTTGCCGCATCGTTTCTTATTTCCACAATATGTGGCTGTGTGGCCCAACTGCTTGCAATTGCTGCAGTTCATGACCCGCGGTACGAACAGGCGAACTGGTAGGCGAACCTTGTCAAGGAGGATGTAGTTGGGAAGAGAGGACCCGGCGAATGTCACCCGAATCGAGCCTGATAGAGAGTAGGTAGTCTTACCTCCCTCGGTGTTTGCGGTATACAATTGTTTGCATTCTAAGATCTTAATCTGTTCAAGAGAGGGGTCCTTAAAGCAGCCAACCCCGTGCTCCAACAGTTCTTCGCATTTCAGGCCCGGTTCGGACACTACCCCATCGATTTCACAGGCCACACAAGGCACGTATGCTTTAAATTCCCGCGTAAAGCGCTCACAGCAAGCAATCGCGTTTGCCTGGCCGAGATCACTCACTAGAACACGTATCTTGTTTGCCCGAACACGTGTTATCTGAGTTACGGCCGGGTAATTAGCAGTCAGATCTCGAGAAAGTTTTAATATATTAACCGGTTTCTCTCCGGTCCGAAAATATACCACCCATGGCCCAGAGGAACCTTCTGGGTACTGCTTTATACGGGGAGCAATGCGAGTATTAGGGGGATCAGGGACTTCCATGATTACATCAGATGGTATTTCGCCCTCGGCCATTTAAGCACGAGGGCAGAGCGTTATATAAACGGGAATGTGTCTTATTATTTGATTACAAGGTAGAGTAAAAGTAGGGAAAAGGAAAGAAAGGAAACGAGGAAAAAAAATAAAGCAAAACTTATCTGTAAACAACGTCGATTGTTCCGCACCAGCGAAAACAATGTACTGGATTTACTGCCGGCACCAGCAGAATGGTAGCTAACGAACGAACAAAGGATGACCTTGAATCACTGAATTTACACACCGAACACCACTGTGAAATATAACGATCCGTTCCGTTCAAAGGTTGGGAGACGTATGGTAAATAAGTTTCGAATTCATCCACATATCAACTGGATGTTTGCAATATATTCGCACTTTCTGAAAGGAAAATAATATTTTTGATACTGACACGTATTTACAATAAGCAAAATAACTCACCAGCGTTTTACTCTGAATTCATTAATTCATGGAATTTTTGCAAATTCTCCTCCATCCTCAATTAATGAAATCGATACATCAACTAGTCAAGTTCAGATGGCGTAGTAAATAAGTAAAGTAGTAAGTAAATAAAATAACTACGTAAAATCTCACTATTTTCACGATATTTCAACTTACTAAGACACAACACAACAGCATAAACGACCTACTGAACGATTGACTTCGATTTCCTGTTAAATATACCTACTATTTATCACTGAAAAACTTTGAAAAATATTGGACGACCACAAAGACACGTTCGAGCGATTCGGCAGTGCTGCCACTTCTCCCGGTAGCTACACTTGTTCTATTTGGTTCAAAATTGGAAAAAAAACTCATGGTTTGAATAAAAATGTACTCAGTGGTGGGATGGTGATGGGGAATTTTCAGACTGAAGCAATTTGGTAGATTGCTGTCTTTTTCAGTGATATCTATACTTTTTCACACTCAATTCAGCACTGTGATTTCCCGACAACAGTGTAGTCAGCAAATTTAGAAACTAATATCTCAGCAAAGTCACATTTGTTTACAGATTGTTACAGAAATTACAGAAATATTGTCCTAGTCTCAGCTATCAAATGTGACTTTCACTGAGATTTGAGCCAAAAATTGTTTGCTGAGCCGTTGATATTTCGGCAAAAGATACAATAAAAGCTGAAACTCGACAGAAAAGAGCAACCCCTTTTTCAGACACTCACATTCACATTCTTCACAATTATAGTTCCGGTGGTGTATAAATGGCAGATTTCAAACCGTAGGAACATATTGCTTGCCATGCCATTCCTTTTTGAGAAAATTTCTTCACTTGAATCGATTTGTCCACGCACTAAAATAGGACAAATTTTGTGGAAGTTCTAGGGGTTTCAAGGGAACTTTTGCATACTTTAGAGAAGATCTGTTCTACTCAGAGTAGTAGTAGTCATCAAACACTATGGTTTATGTAACTGTTAGAATTTCTGGTCGCATTTGCAACTTTATTAAAATTTCCGTTCTTCGGCGTTTTAGAAGTTGATTAATGATCAAAAAGTATTCGGAATGAAAAATAATCTATAATTCTCTTTCTGAAAAGTATTGTTAGCTATATTGCACCCCATAAAAAGAAAACTCCTGCTAGGAAGTGATTCGCATCATGATAAACTGTTATTGTTACACCATTAAAGAATACAAAAAACAACTGCTGCTTTCTAGATGGCCAACATCACAAGAAATTCTTGAAAAATCTCAAATTCAAGAAAGTCTTCGGGCGATTTCTATGAACTTCAAGCAATTCCAATACGAATTTCAGAAATTTAGGACAGTTCTGGAACTTCAAGGAGTTCAAAATGATCCTACAAGTATTTATGAATTTGGGGAAGAGGTACCAAATTCAGGGAATTTATTTGAATCTCACGTTCTCACTTTATTGTCCCAATCACGTTTTGACATTGATTTAGTCTACCTAATTGCATATACCATTTTCCAGTTTCGAGTTATCTTTTCCTGGCAGTTAGTATAAGAGTAGTGTTCCCCAAACTAGATAGATTTTACACTCGCTTGATTAATTCCAAAGCGCTGCGCCAATTTCCGTATAGTTACACCCTTTTCATTTAGCCATGTATCAAAACGCACTAAAAAAAAATGTAAAATGAAAAATAAAACCGTACCAAAAGGTAAACAAACGAAAAATGACATCACATTAAAACTACAGACTTTTTACACACAGACTAATGAAGTGTCAAAAAGCGCAACAAAACCAGCATGGGATTCTCTGTGATGCAAGTTTATATTCATGGTTGCTAGTTTTACGGTTTTTGGCTCTGTAAGTCTGTGTGTAAAGAATCTGTAATTAAAACCACCACAAAACGTACGTACAACGCAAATATATGCGAATAACTATTATTTTGTTCGGCATGTCATTTATCCGACGTTTCGACTCATGTATGTTGCCTTCTTCCGGGAATCACTATTAAACAAGTAGGCAATCTTTATGTAGTATAGGTATGTCTATTAGAGTGGCTCGACATATGACATTTTTCAGCCCAGCACATTTTGAGTTCCTTTTGTGATTCCAAATACATGTGCAAAATTTGGAAGCGGTCGGTTACTTGCCGGGTTTGCGCATTGCGATCAAAGTTTGTATGGGATTTTATATAGGGAAATCAATTATTTTGCATTTACAAAAAACTGATGATGTGGCAAGAAAATTACAACTACGCACCCAAATCAAGCTTTTAATCACCAAAAAAAGATTGGCTTGAAGCTCTATGAGCAAGAGTGCCTGAGAAAAGTATAATACCTTTCATTAAGGCACAGACTAACAGACAAAGCACACGAAAATAATTCTTTTCCTGCTT
The DNA here is from genome assembly GCF_030247195.1 of Topomyia yanbarensis. Taxonomy (NCBI): domain Eukaryota; kingdom Metazoa; phylum Arthropoda; class Insecta; order Diptera; family Culicidae; genus Topomyia; species Topomyia yanbarensis. Next base: position 42,895,757 of record NC_080670.1, read on the forward strand.
TAACGGCAATTTCACATGTGTTTTTAGTTGGGACTGTGGACGCATCTGCGACGATGACGCCATTGACATACGTACTTTTCTCGTCTTCCATCTTACACTTTTTTAGACTGTGCGTATCGAAGCGAAACTTTCACCATTGAAACAGGTATGTTTTCCAAATAAATCGCTTTCACAACATTCATAATCCGACTACTGATGCCGCTTTTGCTTGGCCCCCCAAAATTGAATCAGGTTCCAACCCCAACTGCTGTCAGTTCATATATTTTGACAGTAGCTAAGGTTCCAATCTGACTCGGTTTCGCCTCAAGCTAAAATTGAACAAGTGAAGCAGACTAGGCCTACTCCTAAGGCACAAATCCCCGACTACATACGGGGAACGTGCCATTTAAGCCAATATATTCTGATTCCTGAATGACCCTGCCACGTCTAGCTTTCTGATCTGTATATTGCACATCCTTGCTCTCACTACAGTACTATGGCTCTAAATGTTCATAACTTTCCCTATTTAGTAATATTTAACTAATGTCGTTTTCGCCATTTGTTTGCCAAAGGTAAGTAACTTTGTCAGTGTAACTTTGTTGACAAAAAGCGTTAGAAGGAAGTCACTTCTTTCTCTCGGAATAAACTTTATCTGAAAATTTTGAAATATGTCTAGGTTTGAAACTAAAATAAGGCCATTTGCATTTTGCAGCCACAAAAGATAACCAGAATAGTGGTCGCAGTGGCCATTTGAGATAAAATTAAGGGCGTTTCCCAAAATCGTGAAAATTGAGGACATGTCCTTTAACATAAGGACGGTTGGTAACCCTAATGAAGTGAAGTGATTGATTTAGAGGACTGCGTCATTTCCCAAATTTTTCGCCACTCCCACACATTACTAATTGGTACTCCCCTTGACGTTCTGGCTGGAGTAAAAAAGTACGACTGCAGCAATGGTTCGAGGCAACAGTTAAAGATTTTTGCTAAAAATGCTGAATATATCAAAAGGCCGAAAAGCTTTCTAATTTTGAAACTATTTTATATCAATGCTACAGATTTTTTATTGTTTTGATTGCCAATGGCGACTAGATCAAACCACAGGGACACATCGAAGCAACGTTAATCTCTTCCGCTTCGCTTGACCAACTACGGCACCTCGCATTGCATAACACATTCGAGAGCAAGCGACTCGATCGGTGACCAACGATGCTTTTCGCGCCAATTCGCAAATTCTGCGAGCTTGCCAACAAACGAATCAAAGTCGCGATTAAAAAAAATATAAATAATAAAAATAATAACACCACAAAATAAATATAGAAGTTGAACTCAACACACCGACGCAACGATCGGTGTGTTGCTTGATGCTTCTAGCACAGTGACGGCCTGACGTAACGGGTGGTGTGGCGGTATTCGCTGAGACGTGTTTGGCGCGAGCGTCGCACGTTCGGTTAGCGAAAAGTCAGCTTACTACTAGGGTGGGTGTGTATGTGTGTGCGTCTTGATAATGCCTTTGTGTGCAGATGTACACACTAGTGTACAACAGCAGTGCTACAAATACGGTAGTCAGATATGAAAAGCATGACATATCTGTGGTACAGGACAGCTCGCACGCCCCAAACAGATGGATGTTCGGCTTTCACGCTACCACCTTTACGAGAAAGACGATATGACTTGCCCAATTTAGTCTTATCAGGGAGGAAGCCGCACTACCCCATATAACCAGATATAATACTCTCGTTTGTCATCGATTACAATAAAACTGAAATTGGCTAGTGCGTGCTATCACATAGCTGCGACCGTTTAGTGATAAACAATTTAGTAGGTGATGTACGTACCATAGAACTGTCAATTCGGGACAATTTTAGCGTATATAATCAGGTGAAACCATGAAGTTAAGCACCACCTTCGTTGTATGTCGTCTAGACTGGTATCGAAATAAAAAAGCTATGGAATTAATTCCAAGTATTATGTCTGTTGACCTGCTGTCAATAAATTGCATGTATATTTGTTTTAATACACGGTTAAATAAAACAACCTGCAGAATAAGTTCTTTTAACTTACTTTTGAGTTGTGCGTCGCTTTCGCACTTATTAGTGTTGTCAAAAACAAAAAGAGAGATTCGACTCAGTTGAGGTCTTCCGTGGAGGAAGGTACTTTTGAGTTGTTTGGGGTGAACTCAAAATTAGGTAAATTCAACTTAAATTTGAGTATAAAAAACCTATCAATGAGTTGTAATTTTTGCCGTGGTTAAATGGAAACTACCTTCAACACGGTTTACCTAATTTTAAGTTCCCCCACGATTCCACGAGATTGAGTCAAAGGAACTCAATTTTAGGTAGTTTTTCGTTTCCGTGCATCACTGCTCTGTTCGTAAGAAACATGTTTGAACAATACAAAAAATTCGAATCGATCGTTTCAATTTTCACCATACGACCGTTCAGTAACAAACCCTACCTTTTCTTTCTTCATTTCAGATCTGTGTCTCATCGGGTGCGACGAAGCCAAGGTCTTCACAACAAGCAACAGACACACATGGGATCCGGATGCCATTTTCTAGCCACCCGTGTCGATTTGCAGTCTTTCCAAGGAATCTCTCAACTGCAAATCCGTGTGGAACAAACTCTCAAACGAACCATGCAATAATCAACTTAGCGGAAGTTCTGGACTCCTTGAATCATTTGATGAAATGTTGAAACAAAAATATCCGCAGTTTAGTTTATGTTATCTTTACCAATGTAAATTGTTTTTTTCTTCTTCCAAGAGACAAGATGAGACAACTGACTTTTATTGTTTATTTCCATTAAAATATGCGGAACGATACATCCACGTAACTTAAAGCAATCTTTCACCAGAACACTCAGTTTTCCTGTCTTGTCCGAGATAGCTAAGATTATTTTTTCATATGTATACCACTATAATTTCACAAACCATCAAGTCTACAGTACGAGAAACATCGATACTATAGCTAAAATCAGTCCTACGAAAAAGAAATATATTCTCACGAACCAGGTGAAGACCTTCTACCGGATTCCTGACACCAAGCAGCAGCCGTCGGGGGAGGTCCATTTATTTTCTTATTTAATAATAAACAGCTAATTTTGTGATATGAAAGAGAAAGAGATCATGTAATGATTTTTGCGTACAGGCGAAATCAAACAAAACCTTTATTTTGTGCACCACTCCAGCAGGAAAGAAAAAAAAACAAAAACCCCAAGCACAAGAGGAAAACAAACTCAAAGTTCTTTCATTGTTATAATATTTTATAGCAAATTTTGTTGAGTAAGGACGAAATTCACCATATTTGAGTAGTGTTTAAGTAAAGTAGAGCAATCGTTAACGTTTTTAAAGCCACTTTCATGAAAAGTACCGAATGCAAAGGGGTTGACGAACAACAACACATTTCTTCCCTTCTTTTATTTCTTCTCCTTTTTGTTTAGTTGAACTCAGTTAGAGAAACAAAAAAGTTTGATCTCATAATTTAATTATTACCTGTTTTTTTTAAACGTTGATAATGATTAGACATTAACGATATGGCTAAGATAAGCATAGATTGCATTTGTACCCTGGAAAATAATCACGATGAAAACTGCGCCGTACTAAAGATTGAAACGTATTTTTTTTTTCGAAAAACAAATAATACCAGCACATTTTATAACTCTAATTTAACGTATGTTATATGCAGAAAATGGCATTGCCATGATACAAGTTACGAACAATTTCACATTGAACCTATATTCATCTTCCGAAGAAACAACTCTAAAGAATTACGTGCCTTATCTAAGCTTCCGATAGATTATTTAAGGATACAACGATAGCTGTTTTTTGCAATAAATCAGTATGATGTATAAGAGATGTTCGTTACGTTGTTTGCAAGATATCACAACCCTCACATTGAATAGAATAAGAACCGTAGCGTTGATCTTGGGCGCCCAGGGTCTCGGTTCTGTGTTGGTGGTGTTTACTTTGGCTTTTTTTTCGCTTCAGTTCAACTTTGGAACAATAACTTAGGGCATGTTCAGGAGCGTTTTATTTTATATAGGAGTTTCAAAGTAGAACTGGAACTGAAACATCCATGTTTTAAATGCATGCAAAGTTTTCAGCAGAGACACTTAGAACCGATAGACTGGGAAAAATAAATTTGAATGCAGTAACGCTGAAGGCATGGCTAGACATGAATTTTAAACTGAATAGAACACCCGCTAAAACTGCTGCTGGGGACAGAAAGTTCCAGTTTTAAAATTTTCCGTTTTATTTTATAGAACTGTCAAAATTATAAATCTAAAACAAACTCTCCTGAACATGCTCTCAGGAGCGTTTTATTTTGTATAGGAGTTTCAAAATAGAACTGGAACTGAAACATCCACATCCCCAGCATAGCGTTTTGTTTTATAATTTCGAACAGTTTTGTTTTAAAATTTAAAACTGTTATACGACGGCGTTCTATTTGTTGCTGATTTTAAAACCCCTTTAGGGCATGTTCAGGAGCGTTTTATTTTGTATAGGAGTTTCAAAGTAGAACTGGAACTGAAACATTCACATCCCCAGCAGAGCGTTTTGTTTTGTAATTTCGAACAGTTTTGTTTCAAAATTTAAAACTGTTATACGACTCCGTTCTATTTGTTGCTGATTTTAAAACACGTTTAGAACTGTGTTTTAAATACATGCAAAGTTTTCAGCACAGACACTTGGACCCGATAGACTAGGGAAAAATAAATTCGAATGCAATAACGCTGAAGGAATGGCGAGACATGAATTTTGAACTGAATAGAACATCCGCTACAACTGCTGCTGGGGACAGCAAGTTCTAGTTTTAAAATTTTCAGTTTTATATAATAGAACTGTCAAAATTATGAGTCAAGAACTGAAACACTCCTGAACATGCTCTTAGAACTGTGTTTTAAAAACATGGAGAGTACTCAGCACAGACACTTAGACCCGATTGACTTGGGAAAAATAAATTTGTATGCAGCAACGCTAAAGGCATCGCGAGACATATATTTTAAACTGAATGGAACACCCGCGAAACTGCTGCTGGGGATAGCAAGTGCTAGTTTTAAAATTTTCTGTTTTATATTATAGAACTGTCAAAATTATGAATCTAGAAATGAAACACTCCTGAACATGCCCTTAGTGTGTGCTTATCTTCACTTAGTCTATGAAGCAAATCAAGATTTCAACCGTCTCACAAGGCTGGCGTCCTTGGCAAGAAATTTATGAAAGTTTCGGCATTTGTCAACGCTAGCAACATTGTCGGCGAATATGCTTCGGTGAATTTGAAATTAAGTGTCCATAAGACAATCCAATCGGAAAGTAATGTTTATTACAATGTCCTTCAAGAAAGACTTCAGCTTTAAAGGAGAAACAATTTTACATAGAAATGTGATTACAGCAAAAGTTGTACAGTAGGATTCCGTTTTTGGCCACAATTATTCTTTTCAGTTGCCAAAACCGGAACCGTGCCAAAAATGGAACCTTATTTTTAAATTTTGGATTATCAATTTACGATATCGAAAATGTTTCAAGGATTAAAAATCATACGTGAAATGGAATGAGATGAAAGAAAAAGTAAGCAAATTCAATTTTATTCATGATTTTATCAAATTCAGACGCTCAAAACCTCCAGCGCCCTGGGTATATATCCTGGAGGTATCTTAGATGGATCATTAGGTATCTTAGATGGAAATGATCATTATTTTGACAACTTTCATTTTGATCTAGATAAGTAGAAACTGATCTAGATCTTTTGACAGAGGTGTTCTATCAAAAAACTTTCTTCGGCAAAGTTGTTTGTTTGACATTTTTAACTCTTTATAAGACAGTGGCAACTATATTGCCACCTTTTCGTTTCGTTCATAACGCAGAAATATGAAGTGAGAAGTGTTCCAATCTTATGAAATCTATTTGTTAGGAGTCTGGCAACTCTTCTTATTACTTTTTATTGAGATACAGTGAAAAGTGTCAGATTGGTGAGGAGTTTTTTGAAGAAATAAAATAAAAAAGTATTGTTCAAGTTCTCACGTTGCGCCAGGTTCTAGACCCACGTATAAATGAATTTAAAAAAAACCCAGCGGGTATATATATATAGAACAAGATTCGCCATCGAAGACTACGACAACCGTTCAAAATCATACTCATTGAAGTTGGTCGGACGATATCTGTTCTGCTCTCGGATCAAAGATTCGAATGAACTGACACTGAAATATTCAGCCGTTCCAGATAGCTCGAATGTTCGCCCAGATAAGCTTGTGCTGTCTAAAGTTAACAGATGACATTACTGACGAAAAGCCTTTTATGAAGGACTACCGCGTCTGCATGTCCGTACACATAGTTGAGATCGATGGTGTGCTTACCGATTCGATATAGTCATGCGTGGGATGAATAGGGTTAGCTATTTCTCCAGTGAGTGAAAGGCATTTGAAAAGCAATCACACAGGGTGGGACAAAACTATACTTCAAACTCGTATTGAGTGACCTTTAGCGCGATTGCTTTGCCGAATTAAGTATTCTTCGACAAGGATCGTGTGCATGTTCGTACGGCACGTCATGTTTTGCACTAAATAAAAGCAAATAGGTCACATAAGAAATAGGACCCGTGTGGCATCTGTGCCGAGAATCATGAATGTGGGGCCCTGTTCTCACAGTCACGTCACCTAGTGACTACAAAGAAATTTTGTTCTAGTCACTAGGTGACGTGACTGTGAGAATAGGGTCCGTGAAGTCCTTCAAAAGGCGCTCTAAGCACTCTTTTGCAGAAATACCAAAGAGAGCAACGCTCTTCACCACTAAAAATCGCTATGCACTAACTCAGGAAGAGTGTGACTCTGACGATCCCTATGTGATTACATCTGTTACTGCTCCTAAAAACTACAGTTGTGATTCGCTGGTTGGACACTTTTTAACTGGACCGCTTTTTAGTTGGACCTCCGCTAGTTGGACCATTGTCCAACTAAAAAGCATCTGAACGCCAAAATGTCATGTTAAAATTACTTTGACAATTAATCTGACAAGATGTGAACAGATGCATTTACACTGCCAACATCTCTTTTGGAGAATTTTTGACATTTGTCAATCGGTCCAACTAGCGAATCAAATTCGTTAGACGGACAAGTCTGTGGCCCCAACAGCGAATCACGACTGTAGGCAAATGATATTCCATGTAAACGCTACAATTTTTCTCTTGAGAGGCCAACGAATATAACAGCTCGAGAAAGCGCTGGCATAAAACCGAAGCAAACAGCTCTATGCTCGTCCCTGCTCTGTCCTATTTTTGTTCCTATGAAATTTTGGAAACGAGCGATTGGCGATTTGCGGCAAAACCAAAATTAGTCATACGACACCTATGATTCAGCTCATGAACTGGCAAAGTGATACAATTTGCCTTTTTTCACCCGTAAGTGAGTCGTAGCTTACAACAAAATCTTCATTATCTTCTCGGAAAAAGCTAACCACTGCCAAAATATGAATGAAACGAGTAAGAAATTTAGTTTTATTTGCAATTATTCTGAAAGTACAGCCATTTGCAACTATTTGACTCATACATTTCTTCGAAATGTAATCGGGGTATTATTGTGGTTACAAAAAATCGTTCCATAAATAAAGTTCCAACTCGAAACCGAGACCCAATCAGCACCAATATATTTTGAACTACGTAGGAGATTCAGTGAAGACTATCGGAGAAGGATCGGCTATGCATGATACAAAGCTGACACTTTCCTATTAGCCGGATATATTCTTTCCTCGCGTGATCTGGAGAGTTTCATGAATTTACACCATCTCATGAAGGTTTAGCTTAACTTAGGACGAACGGAAAATGCTGTTGGGGCGGCTACGGTGCTCAACAAATTACATTTCGAAATAGCGCGCATATAGCTCTGCGAATAATATTAGAAACCACTATGTTTTACACTCTTTTCGCAAGATGTTTACTCATCATCTGATAAAATGATGATTTTCCTCCATTTTCATAAACAATTATCAACAAATTGATCGGTAATTTGGCGTTTAAAAGTCATTTTTTACCAATGTTTACAGAAAATATATGCACTATGACAGAACAGAATAAAATCAGCAACACTTTCCTTCCAGCGCTATCTGCGAGCGGTTTCAACGTAGAATCGCCAATAAAGTTTGCAGTAATTTTCGCTAGTTTTTAATTTGAAATCTTTGCTGTGGAATTGGGCAACTCTAACACGTCAGATATGTACTCTTCTGTCCAGAGCCGTAGCAATTATGTTTTGCGTGGGGGCGTGTATTCTTTACTGCTTTGGCCGTCTTATTTAGCCTCGCCTACCTCACCTTTTGTTATTAATCAGTCAAATCAACTTATATCTGAAAAGAGGCTTTTTTTCAATGATGTTTCAATGATGTTTGTATTGACATTTTTTACATACACGCAAATGAACAATTGCCTAAAATTTAGCCCTTTTGGCGCAATTCTGGAGTATAGCTAAATAAGGTTAATTTAAGTAAACCATTTATTCACTGCATAAATCACGTCTCATCACTAAATTTTTTATACTCAAGCTTAGCACTGATAACTGACATGACGGCGCCGGTGACCACCACTCATTCCAGTTACCCTGGGTTCAATTCCAGCCGAGTTCGTTGAGATTTTTCTGAGGTGAAAAAATCTGTGGTCAGATCTTCCTTCGGAAGGGAAGTAAAGCCGTTGGTCCCCGGTCCATGAGTTGATAGATCGATATCTAGTCCAAATAGTGAAAACACCTCTCTGGGTGTCGGTAAAGAAAAAGTAGAATCCAACTTCTATACTTACTAACAAAAATATCCTCCTCCCGTGATATTTGTGGGGTGCGCAGTAGTATATACGGCCTCTAGCAAAAGAAAGTATCGGACTATCCATTCCTTCCCTTTTTACGTTCGTGCCTGGCCGGCGCTGGTATTGATCAATAAACACTTTAAGATTACCAGGAGTTGCACATTGAAAGATGTTTCGCTACTCCCAAGCATAATTATCTACTGATTCCCTGTGCAACTTCAGCTAGCCCAGATCGATAACGGAGTAGCAGCCAGGGGTGGTCGCACAAGCTCACAAGCTCAAGCTTAGCACTGATAACTGACATACAAGTCAACTTTTCATCACGTATATGAAAAATAACTGTCGTTTTTTAGTAGCAGCAGCAAGTAGCAACTTGTCAGTAGCCAGCGCTACGATCGACAGGCAGACTTCCAGCAATCGGTATACGGACCTCGCGTGCAAGCTTGGATACAATGGTTATTCACGTAAGCGAAATTGATTGCGATGGTGAAGTGTAACGTATTTTGGTTCGTATTTTCACAGGTTTTCCGGAAAAAATTGTTCTAACTTATATCTGTTCTCTGTGTCTTCAAGTCACACTCAAATTTAAGTTGAATTGACCTAATTAAAAGTATACCTCAAACAACTAAAGAGTACCTGATTTAACGGATGAGCTCGACTGAGTCAAATCTGTCGTTTTGTTTCTGACAACACAACTAAGTGTGAATGAGTTAAAAGAACCATAGGCATATTTTAAACTATAAAAGAAATGCACGACATTCGCCACTCCTTTGGTCCTCCGAAGTTTGCATTTTATAATGGCTCAATAGTTTCCTTTCGGATGGAGTTCAAGATTGTTTGATGGGTCCATGTCTTTCGGCACACAATCCACCGAATTAGCCGCATACTACTCCTAAGTGGTTTTTGAATTATACCATGACGCCAAATTCCAGCTAAACACCGATTTTTGAACGTGAAAAAGCTGTTTTTGGAGGGAAAGGCCGTTCTTCGAGGGAGTTACGAAATGTTTCACTATATGTTTGCCACAAGTACATATGGCTTGCCAAATCAGGTCGAATTTTGACAACTTCATCCGTTTGAAATAGTTATCCACAGCAAACTTGTCCTTACTCGTGATATATTCCGGTCCCTGCAATTGTTTGAAAAAACCATTCTCATCATCAATGAAGCAGCACCGGTATTTCATGAAGAGGGTCATCCATTACTTAAACCTCTGGAGGACGTTTGACACGATCGAATGATGTACTATCACAAATGACGGATCTTTATTTATAGCAACAAAAAACTATTTTTCGGGGCTTTCGGCACTAAACAATCTTCTACGCGGTCTTTTATCGACCGATTTTAAATTTTTTGAGTGTTCTCGAAAGAAGAAGAAATAATCTTTCCAAAAGTTATAATCCTTTGTTAAAAATACTATGCGGTTGTGGGACAACAATATGAGAATAACCATTATTTTGGGATGTTTCATTAAAATTATGAAAATAGTTCTTCTAAAAACGCGTCTTTATGTCAATAAAAATAGAAAGACAAGTAAATTCGAATCTAACGACCTATTCATTATCAAAATCGGTTAAAAAATGACAAATTTATAAAAAATCCAAATAAGAAACATGCTTGCACGGAATTTTAAGGGGACAGTCTCATATAAAATTCAAAAAAAATCGATATTTTCTAATTTGGAAAAAAATAACTCGACTATTTTTAAAACCGGTTTTGATGATAAATAGGTTGCTCTCTCTAAATTTTTTCGAAATAGGATATTCAGAAAGTTGAAAATCGGTTAAAAATGACCACGCAAAAAATGTTTTAGTTCCGAAAGTCCTGAAAAATAGTTTGCTCTAAATCAAAATTTTGGGTGTGCGTTAAATTGATCAAACGGGGTTTTGTATTATATTTGAACAGCCCTACAACCTTTAACATATTTGTAAAGTAAATTCATTTTTTTATTTGGTGGCACCATTTAATCAATGATTTTTTCCTAAACAAATTCTATTCAACCACAAAAAACCCTCTATCAAACGAAACGAGTGTTTCTCAAAAAGTTCAGCAAACGATCACGAAACGAAGCGATGGACTTTTGTTGTTTATTGTAATTTTGAGGTGAACCACAATATAATTCACCTGATAAGTCAAGTTTGGCAAACATGTATACGGGGCTATTATTCTTTTATGAGTAGTAATGTCTGTAGGTGAAACCTCCTAAAAACACAACTAAAACTTCGAACACACAGAAGAAGAAGATTGGCCTAAAACACATTTTGAAAATAGATGAATCTGAACAAAGTGATCAAGAACCAAAGGACGCCAACGCTTAAGATCTGAACCGACAATCTGAAAGAAAAGATAAAACATAAAGACTATCCAGAAAATTCGCGAGGAAATAGCAAAACGTGAGAGAGAAGATGAGAAATGAAAAGTTCTCAGACGCTCAACAGAGGAGTAACCGCGGTTCAAATCCTGGCCAAAATTATTTGCTCCTGCTATTGCTGTCATTTTGCATTAACATGAACCAAAAATAGACAATAACTAGTTTTTGGAACAATTTGCCATATATCAACCTACCAGTGCAGAGGTCCATTTTCTATATCATTACGAATGCTAGTAATCTTGAGGTGATCTTTGCGAATGCATTTGTTTTTCCAGTTGCATAAACTGATGATCGGCAGAAAGGAGAGAGGGGAAGGGAATCCTGTGCATATATTCATAGAGATACTTTTTCCAAACCTAGTATTTGGCCCTACAGCATTTCGATGTACCTCAAAATAGTAAAATTTTTAATATTTTCAAATCGCTTGGTATTTGTGGATCGGACAAGATCGGAAGAGTTCCAATATTTTTTGGATAGCTGGACTCTTGTTTTGCAATAGTGCTTCAGGAACTTTGCCGGATCTTGCTGTATAATATAACTTTTTAATCATTAAAGTTTGGAATAAAATGTTAAAAAAACGTATTTTTAAAGTTGGTGCTATGCACAGCAACACTACTATTTTCAGTCAGTTTCAGGCTGAGGTTATACAAATGGTTGTGTTCAACTACGTTTGTAATAATATTGTCTCATTTAATACAGTCATCATAACTAGAAAGCTATATTGCTGCATATATAATGAAAATGATTAAAAAGCACCTGAAAATATCACCATTTCACATCCATGCAAAAAATCTTTAACAATTTTTGACATACTCCTAATTTTGCCATGTTATACTGTAGACTTTAATAAAAATATAACGAAATAAACAATTGAAAAAAATATTTTGATTATTGGCCAGGAATTTGTTCTAGTTACTGTTCTGTGCGTTACTAAGAAAATCGAAAAGTAATAGAACCGGGGATATTATCCAACCACGAGGATCGCAAGAAGTCTCAAAAGCAAAAATTAAAATAAATAAAAAAGCATAAACCTAAAGCATTTGCTGAAGAATTTTCGTAAATTTTACAAATTTTCGTAAATTTTACAAATTTTCGTAAATTTTACAAATTTACGTAAATTTTACAAATTTTCGTAAATTTTACAAATTTTCGTAAATTTTACAAATTTTCGACAATTTTACAAATTTTTGCAAATTTAACAAATTTTTGTGAATGTAGAATTAACGAAAGTTTGTAGAATTTACGTAAATTTGTAGAATTTACGAAAAATTGTATGATTTTCAAAAATTTGTAAAATTTACGAAAATTTGTAAAATTTACAAAAAATTGTAAAATTTATAAAAATTTGTAAAATTTGCGAAAATTTGTGAAATTATCGGAAATTTTTAAAACTCACAAATTTTACAATTTTTTGTGAGTTTTAAAAATTTCCGATAATTTCACAAATTTTCGCAAATTTCACAAATTTTCATAAATTTTACAATTTATTGTAAATTTTACAAATTTTCGTAAATTTTACAAATTTTTGAAAATTATACAATTTTTCGTAAATTCTACAAATTTTCGTAAATTCTACAAATTTTCGTTAATTCTACAAATTTTACAAATTTTGTAAATTTTCGTAAATTTATGAATTTTACGAATTTTCTTAAATTTTACGAATTTTTGGTAAATTTACTAATTTTTGTAAATTTTATAAATTTTTGTAAATTTTACAAATTTCCGTAAATTTTACACATTTTCGTAAATTTTACAAATTTTCGTGAATTTTACAAATTTTCGTAAATTTTACAATTTTTGCAAATTTTACAAATTTTTGTACATATTACAAATTTTCGTAAATTTTACAAATTTTCGAAAATTTTACAAATTTTCATAAATTTTACAAATTTTCGTAAATTTTACAAATTTTTATGAATTTTACAAATTTTAGTAAATTTTACAAATTTTCGTCAAATTTTCGTCATATCTATAAATTTTTGTAATATCTACAAATTTTCGAAAATTTTACAAATTTTACAAATTTTCGAAGGTTTTACGAATTTTAAAAATTTTCGTAAGGTCTACAAATTTTCGTAATCTTTACAAATTTTTGTAAATTTTACAAATTTCTGCAAATTTAACAAATTTTTGCATATTTTACAAATTTTCGTAAATTTTACAAATTTTCGTAAATTTTACAGATTTTCGTGAATTTTACAAATTTTTGTATATTTTACGAATTTTGGTAAATTTTACAAATTTTCGTAAATTTTACAATTTTTGTATATTTTACAAATTTCGGAAAATTTTACGATATTTCGTATATTTTACATTTTTTTGTAAATTTTGCAAATTTCAGTAAATTTTACAAATTTTCCTAAATTTTACGAATTTTCGTAAATATTACAACTCTTCGTAAATTTTACAAATTATCGTTATACAGTAATGTTTCGATTATATCACTAGGCGTTTATATCAATACTCGTTTATATCACCCTCGATTATATCACGGTTTTGTCTCGATTATATCACGCTTTTTGAAAAACAGACAAGGCACACTACGTTTTGATCCAATTAAGCCACATGTTGTGTCCTGGCTCTTTTAGGATTTTTTATAATTGATTTGCTTATTTACATGTAGGGTAAAGAGCCTATTATTGGGTTTCGGACTATTTCGTTAAGGGTTTATATATGATGAGGTCGGTCAAAAAGTCGAGCTTTTTTATTTTTTTATCTTAAAGTATAGATTCTTAAGAAAGTATCTGATTTTTTTAGAGGTCTAAGCCGTAGAAGCAAAGTTATAGCGCTGTTCATCTTGTCCCTTTACATGAACGGAGGACGTGGCGCGAAACTTTAAACATGAAATATCTTGATATCAATTTTTTACCAAAAACGTTCTTGCAATGTCTAAGAGTGCCGAAATATCTTTCGGCCGATTCCAATTTTAGTTTTAAATTCCTATTTGCCTTGTCCTTGAGGGGCCATCTGGTATATTGGGTAAACAAATCCACTTATTTTTTATTCGGTTAATTGTTAGTTATCCGCAGGCAAACCAAACAAAATAATGAGAAATCCAAAATACGCACGATATGGTAGGTATGCCGAGATATGCATTTTCTCTTGAATTGATTACCTTTTCTTTTGAAAGGCCAACATCAACCATTGGAGATGGGACTATTTCTATGGATGTTGAAACAACGGGAACTGAATCCTTCTTCGAATAAACTGATTTTAATAGTCATGATATTTGTCCAAAACCTTAACGTGCCAGATTCCTTCAAGTTTAGCTTTGGGAAGTTCAACGACTTTATGAAAAGATAAAGTGCAGGTGTATGGGGAAAAATTATCCGCTTATGCCATATCGTTTGACCCAACGCGTTGAACAAAGATGGCAGACGCTGCTCTAACCAACGGCTTCAAATGGGTAGTGTGATAATAGAAACATGGCAAAAATAGGCTCATTACCCTACTACGATTTATTCTTTTTGACTAACTTTAACTTTTTATTACTTTTTGTTTATAGAAATACATGGGTTAACGCTTGACTGTATTTTTTGTTTTGTTTTGAATATATCACGCTAAAATACAGACCGACCGTGATATAATCGAAACATTACAGTATTATCTTTAGGCCAATTACAGAATTCATTCGGTAGAAATAGTCGAAAAATTATATTACCCTTGACTTCATCGAGTCCCAAAAATCGATCCGAAATCACGAGGGGAAGTTATTAATCTTGTAACTCTATAATAGGGTAAAGAGCCTATTTTGGCAATGTTTCTTTCATCACTCTACTCTGAAGCCGTTGGTTAGAGTAGCGTCTGCCATCTTTGTTCAACGCATTAAGTCAAATCGTAGGGCAACAATGCGGACACTCGATGCGAGTTCTTCGTTACGCTCAAACACGAGCATTTCACCGTCTTCAGGGCATTTGTGTTATTATCTTGGTTCTTAACAACGAAGCAAAGCTGTTGATGTCAGTTTCTACCTTATGCCAACCATTGTGGGCCGGTTAATTGATGGATTAGTTAGGCACCCTCCCCAAAAGCGTGAAAATATGCACTTTACAATACCTGTTGTTAAGTAAGAGTTTCTCAAACTGATTTGCTTTAGAAAAATGTTGGTTTTTCTGGAATCAGGAATTAGAATATTTTGGTTCAAATGGTACGTTGTAGTCGGGGTTTTTCCAAAAATATCTACATGTCCCTGAAGTGGCGAGATGGTTTTCTGCTAGCCTAAGGGACATTGTTCCAATATGGTATAGAATTTCGTTAACCCAACAAAAATAATTCGAAGGCAACAAGCCACCAAATTGTTATAAATAATGGGAAATGATGAAGCAAAATCTGAAGAAAAAAAGCGATGCAAATAGGATGAGGTAAGACAGCCAATTCTACAACGGTTAATGCAATGTACAAAATAATAATGTTGGTGAAATAAAACTTCTGGTATATTTATACTACGTCTTCTAAGCCTAATGCTCACTAGTTCTCAATTTGGATTAATTAGTTGCTAGCAATTAAACGTTAATCGATCGGTTGTATTTTAATTTCGCATGATAATTTAACATATAGTATTGGCAAAATTTAGGTCCTGTCGTGAACGAGTTTATAGATTGAATACCCCTATTGTGATGGGGTTATAAACAAACAAAAAAACTATTCGCTACCGGACTTTTGAAAGCCAAGCGACAACGCTTTGCTAGCTGGTCGTTTTTTTCCCGCCAACGAAACATCGAATCCTCGAGAAAAACGAAAACATTGCTACCGTTTGTCGAATCTCACAATCTTCGCTCTACTCTACACAGTGTTGTGTTCTTCGCTGTCTATATTAAAAATAAATATTAGAGGAACGCATATATACAGAAAGCTCCTGACCACAATCAGCAAGTTCATGTTTATTATTTTTTCTTTCTGTTCCTAGCAGAGTAGACTCCACGACGGTTGGCCGGGCTCTCGAGACTGCGGTTTGTGAAAAATGCAAAGAAGAAGTCCTTCACCAGATAAGATAAGATCCTCGCTCGGCACCGATTTAGCCGGATTGACCAGTCAGGCACGTAGCTTGTTAGTTTGCCCTTGAAGTTTCGTTTTTCAACTTGGTTTTCTTTCGAGCCTCAACGTTTTGATTTCTGTCGAAGAAAAGATGATGACAATTATTAAATAAAAAATATTTCCAAGCATCAAATACTGGCTAGTTTGCATAATACATTACTCACAAAACAGAATGACGAAAAATATTAAATTAAAAAATAATGTTTACTATTTCTGTACTTCTTTTTGAACTCTAATATATGTCTTCGATTCACGACATCCAAAACATAAAGAGATCACTCACAACTGCGCAAATCGAAGTATTGGACAAACAACATGTAACATAACAAACCTTCGTAAATCCGGTTATCAGCAAAAAAGCGGATTTTGCGCATAATCGTTGGCGTCACAAACAACATCGAGCTGGCTAGATGTTTGAACGGTAGCACTCGGTCGCGCCAAAAATTTTGCGCGCGCGTTTGAAACATTCGCACTTAATTAACCCTCTTCAGCATACCGAAATGTCGGTCGATCAATCATGGAAAAAAGTCTAAGATCATAATCATAATCATAATCATAATAAAATAAACAGAACTGTAAAGACTCGACAGATAAAAAATTAAGCGGAAGTAAAGCATTAAAAAACATCGCTACATGTTTGTGAATACCGCAAATTCTCCAAACACTGGAGACAAAAACGCCGAAATATTTAATTGTAAAAATTCTGGGACGTACAGGGTTCACCAATCCATCGACCACTTCACTAGTTTGGCGCAAAGGTGTTGCAAACACGCAAGAATCGGTGGTAGAGCTTGCCGGAAAAAAATCCCCACTCACTAACAACAAACGAAAATAATTTCAAGGACTTATGCAAAAACCGATAAAAAAGCAAATGAATTGGCTATGCAGGCTTATATCAAGATCAACCGATCGAGAAGGTAGCGGCGTTGGTGTGGTGCAAATGTTTCGCATGGAAATGCAATGACTAATAACGGAAAATCTTTCGAAAACGACGAGGCAAATGCAAGATTTGCAAGCCTATTTCAGGCAGAGTCGTCAAAAGGGAGCATCTAAGCGTTTCATTACAAGCGGAAAGTTTATTTATACACGTCCGTTACTGACTTGTTGAATGAGCTACATGTTATCTGTATTGTCTGAACACCGAACAGCACAATAACATTCGCACCTGAGTGACTCAATAAAAAAGTAGTGTACAAATAGAGGTAAAGCGTGTACGTTTCAATCATTCATCTGTCGAATGCCAAACGAGCAACATCATGACTAAATCGTCCGGACGATAAAATCGTTGGTATACATGCAGGGTTTCGGGTCACACAGCAGGGTGGGAAGCGTACGATAGACTTTGGCCACATCAAGGAAACGGGTGCAAATTTTACACGGTTTAGCTGTGTGCGAGTTGATGCCGCCTATGCCGAAAATCCGTAGCGTTTACTATTAGGCTTTGACAGTGGTAGCATTGACACAATTGGACCGTATGGGACACCTGTTTCCTTATTGTGTGCACTCTTCGCCCTCCTGTGTGATTTGAGACATGGCATGTACACGCAGTGATGCCATTATCCTAGATTTATTTGGCACAGGCTGAATTTTTAGCAGCTTTCAGAAAAAAAACTCTTATTCAGTCAGATCTTTAAATTGGAGATATTGTCATACAAAAATTATCATGTAACTAAACCGATAGCACACATTTTGGAAATTATGGCTAATAAATGTCACTATTAACTTTAATTTCAGCACTAGCCAGAGACAGTGTGCGTTTACGATGAAAAATGAAATTTTGACATATCATCGTTATTCTGCGTTATTATTTTAATATATCATTGTTGTCACTGTCAATATGGGTATCATACTTCATGATTTTCAAAGACAAGCTCAGAAATAGTCATTATTAGTGATTTTAGAAATACCTGTCATTCTAGGGACGGATATCCCCGGAGGAACCTTAGTAGTGGTCAGATACAAAACCATACAAATACTGCCAGTATGGGTATCATACTTTACGATTTTTCTAAGACCAACCCGGAAATGGTTATTATATGTGATTTTGGAAACACCTGCCATCCTGGGGACAGTTCCGGATATCTCCGGGGACCCTAAAGCTGGCCAGACACAAAACCTTACAAGTACTGTCAACGTTCTGATTTTCAAAAACAAGTTCAGAAATAACCATCAGAATTTTTTTGGAAATATCTGTCATCCTGGGGACAATTCCGTATAACCCCGGGGACTTATTACTTTCAAAGACAAGCTCAGAAATAGTCATTGTAAGTAACATTGAAAACACCGGCCATCCTGGCGACAGTTCTGGATATCTCCGGGGGAACCCTAGTGCTGGCCAGACACAAAGCCATAGAAATACGACCAATATGGGTATCAAACTTCATGATTTTCAAAGACGAACGCAGAAATAGTCATTGTCAATAATTTTGGAAATACCTGCCTGACAATCTGGAAGTTTGATACCAATAATGCCAGTATTCGTATGGTTTTGTGTCTGGCCAGTACTAGAGTTCCCCCGGAGATATCCGGAACTGTCCACAGTATTGCAAGTTCTTCCTAAATTACTTGCAATGACTATTTCTGCGTTGGTCTTAAAAAAATCATGAAGTTTGATACCCTTATTGGCAGTATTTGTATGGCTTTGTGTCTGGCCAGTACTAGAGTCCCCCGGGAATATCCGGAACTGTCCCTAGGATGACAGGTATTTTCAAAATTACTTATTTTGACTATTTCTGAGCTTCTTTTTGAAAATTAGAAAATTTCTGAGCTTGTTTTTGAAAATTAGGAAGTTTGATACCGATAATGCCAGTATTCGTATAGTTTTGTGTCTGACTAGTACTAAGGTTCCCCCGGGGATATCCGGAGCTGTCCCCAGGATGACAGATATTTCCAAAATGACTTGTAATGACTATTTCTGAACTCGGCTTTGAAAATCACAAAGTTTGATACCGATACTGCCAATATTCGTATGGTTTTGTATCTGACCAGTACTGGGGTTCCCCCTGAGATATTCGAAACTGTCCCCAGAATGGCAGGTGTTTCCAAAACTAATGACAACGACTATCCATAGGTTTGTCTTTGAAAATCACGAAGTTTGATACCCATATTGGCAGTATTCGTGTTGTTTTGTGTCTGGCCCGTATTAGGGTTCCCCGGGATATCCGGAACTGTCCCCAGGATGGCAGGTGTTTCCAAAACTACTGACAATGACTATTTCTGTATTGGTCTTCGAAAATCATGAAGGTTGATACCCATATTGGCAGTATTTGTATGGTTTTATACCTGGCCAGTACTAGGGTCCCCCAGGGATATCCGGAAGTGAAAGTCCTAATATCACTTTTAAATGACTTTTTAGGAGTTTTACTCTTAAAACAAAGCAGTTTGATATCGATATTGCCATTATTGAAAAAACGGTGATTGGCCATTTTCGAACCGGTTCCACCAGGAACCCTCTACAGGAACTCGCCTGGAATTCAATACTTATGCATTTTTTTATTTAATTCCAATGGTATATAATGTTTATAATCAGGGCTACACGAATATTATTACTTGTTACTAAATTGACAACGTTTAGTTAGGTATATGTTCTTGCAAAAGGAAGTTGGTGTCATTTTTACTCGTTCTGACCCAGTGATTCAACGGAATAACTCCGTCCATGTGGACATTTCCAGTAATTTAAATAAATAAATCAAAACTAGAAGCCCGTACGAGTCTAATAAAGTCAGAAGTAAGTCGATACATTTAAAAACGAGTAAGCACCAGTTTGAATGTTTTTTTCTTTCACTCAGGCCGACACCGGTTAAAAAGTCGAGAAAGGAAAAAAAGTTCGAAGCGCTTCTCGTCTACCAAGAGCAGTGGTAACATGAAATTTCACGAGGAATACTCCTATACTAATGAATTTTTTTATTTTTTGGAATTTTGGTTGATCTATTGCTCTTCAATCGTGATCACCGTAAGAGTTTTGGGGAAAGAGCCATAACTTCGCCAATTATTCTAACTAATGCTTATTTATTTCATTGAAAAATGTACTATCAAATGACTATGTAATAAAGTCATTGCTTTAAACCTTTATGTTAATTCAAACTTTCTTGAAATTTGCTAAAAGGTATGTAACCCCTTAAACAGAATTTGGCTTGCCATTAGTAATCTGGACCAACAATTTCAAGCAATTTAGAACCCAGTTCAATTAGTTTTGCATCAGTTAGAGGATTATACCGGTTTGTATGGGAATTTTCCTGAGACCGAATACTTCAACCCGTAACACAGGAATCAGAACTCCGATTCCAATGGAATTAAATAGCAGTCAATAGGGATGCTGTAGCTTTAGAGACTAAATTCAATTCAGGAACTTTGGCCACTTTCCCGAAGCTTCCAGTTCCGTCAAAGGAATCCGAAGTGGTCAATGTGGGTTGATTGGGCATCAGTGAGCTGAAACTATTAATCCAAGGAAATTAAAACTCATTTTATGAAGTTTTACATCTTTTAGATAACCTGCTGAAATCGACTTAAAGGGTAATAAAATAAAATTGCATCACGAAAAAAGCGCTATATAAAAAAAACCCATTGGGTATTTTCTCTTGAAAATTTGGGTAGAAGTAGTTTAGAGTGTATTGTTTACACTGTATTTTTATCGCTGTCAGTTTTTTGAAAATCGGAAAAATGGCGTCACCCGAAAAGCGTCGTGAATTGATTTTGCACAAGAACCTGGAAAATCCTCAACTCTCTCATCGGGACATCCGACAACAACTCGGAATCGTGCAGTCAACGGCGAGTCGTGCGATTAAACTTAATTACTAAGCTCTGAGCATCGAGCGGAAGGAGAAATGCGGTCAGAATGGATGTTCTATTAGTTATCAGGATAACAAGCGAGTGCTGAAAGAGTTAAGGCGGAATCGCAATGCTTCGTCAGAGATGTGGCCAAAAAGTTGAATCTGTCCAAGTCTTTTGGTCACAGAGCCAATGACCGGAAGGAACTGCCTATGTACAAAGTGCAGAAGTCTCCAAATGGTGACGAACGGCAAAATACGGTGAAAATGTCACGGGCCTGGAAACTGTACACCCAGATGCTGACAAAGCCTCATCATGGATGGTGAGACTTAGAAACGTAGAAACTTTCAAAATTTGCCAATAACTACATGATTTGGCAAGCGAACTGCTCATGTGGCAAACGGAGTGCATCGTTTGTGACTATCGAGACTACAAACGGGGAGATCTAGGTCAAGTAGCTGCAGCCCCATGTTGTACAGAACCTAATGAGTAGAGTTAAGCGCAAGGTGCGAGCGTATGTTTGTGGTATTAAAATTTAAAGTAAATAAGCCAAAAAATTTACTAATGGGTTATATTTTACCACAGATAACAGACATTTAGGCTAGAACAAAATTTATTAAAAAACCTGTGTATACTTTCAAATTAATAAAAGTTGAAAATCCGTGTTTTGCGTCGATCACTGCGCCACCTACAAACGTTTGCCAAACGTGTCTCAGAGTCTGATTTGTTCGGGATTTCAGTAGCGGGTATTTACACAAGTTTCGAACCGAGCCTAAACGTCTGTTATCTGTGACTTTACTGTTTGAAAGTTTGAAAAGGATCGGTCCACTAGATAATTTTTTACAGCGTTTTTTCGCGATACAAAGTGATGTGGGACACCCTTAATATGGGAATTTCAAGCGTGACCACACTCTTTAGTTCGGAAGAATTGAATTGAAATTCAATAGCAGCCTATGGGATCGCACCTTTCATTTGAGACTAAGTTTGATGAAATCGGTTCAGCCATCTCTGAGTAACTGATGTTGGTCACATATTTACATGCACATACACACATAGACACACGCAGCCATTTGCCGAACGCGACAAACTGAATCGAATGGTATAATAGACTCGTACATCCGAGCCTCATTGGAAAGTGCATTTTCAGAATGCTTGCATAACCTTTCTATTAGAGAACGACAAAAAGTGAAAGAATGGAAAAATCTAGTAAAATCAATGAAATCTTTGAAAATAATGAAAAAAAGAATAAAAAAGTTAAATACGTTAAACAAAAGAAAAGAAAATATAAATAAAAAGAAAAATAAATCGAACTGCTCAAATGATACAAATGACTCCAACGAATAACACAAAGAAATGAAAAAATAAATAAAAGTGAATTAATAGAGCAATTAATAAGAATATAATTAATTAATCGAAAAATAACAATTAAAGGACAAAAACCAGCAATATGAAGAGAACAATTATATAACTTAATGAACTCAGTGTAATAGTACGGTATCATCCCTGATAGGGCTGAAATAGGCACATCCCCATACAAAATTTGTATGGTATAAAACCGATACGTGTAGCGGTCCAGAAATGATGCTTCAACATCGGTAGAATAGAAAAACAGCAAAAAGGAATTAATAAATTAGTTAAATAAAACAAACAAAATGAGTAAAACGATTGAAAAATATTAAACACCTATAATTGCTAGGAGCAATAAAATTTTAAAGAAATGTTATATATAGATGAATTTATATAATGCCTGGAAAGCAAAGCCTTGGTACTATAACCTCGGCCATTTTAGAAATAAATAAGATGCGCATTTGCAACAAATGCAGGTATTATGCAAGTGGATATTATAAGTGTTACTGCTTACGGGTCCGTCCACCCTTTTTCTCTTTCTTACAATAATCCGAATCGGATCATGCGATAAACTCTCCTTCATGTCAACTCTCATTCATTGACAGTGTCTTGAACTGATGATGTCTTCCTCTTACATATAGCTAAGTTCACATTCTTTTTGCCTTTCTCATATAAAGAAAGGCTATGCAATCACTGTAAAAATCGACTTTTAAACCGAGGCCCGGAGGGCCGAGTGTCATACACCATTCGATTCAGTTCGTCGAGATCGGCAAATGTCTGTGTGTGTGTATGTATGTGTGTGTGTATGTGTGTGTGTATGTGTGTGTGTCATTTAAACTCACACAATTTTCTCAGGGATGGCCGAACCGATTTTCGCAAACTTAGTTTCATCTGAAAGGTATAACGCTCCCATAAGCTGCTATTGAATTTTTAGTTGATCCGACTTCCGGTTCCGGAGTTACGGGTTGAAGAGTGCGGTCGCACAGCAAATTCCCATATAAACTGGTACCACCATGATGTTAAAATCATGTAAAACATATTAAAATTGATGAAACATTACTCTACTCTGCGGGTCTGGATCACTAATGATCAATCAAAGCAGCTTTGACCACATTGGCCACCTATGACGGTTCATGACGCCCCCGGGGAACCCGCCAATTTCCTAAGCTAATATCACACCCATTCCCCAACGAATTCTCCACCGATTTTTACAAACTTGATTTCAAATGAAAGATACAGTAATACCATTGACTGCTGCTGAATTTCATTCGGTTCTGACTCTTGCTTCCGGAGTTACAGGGGTGTTAGTAAGGATACACTGGAATTTCCCATATAAATCGGTACAATCGTAATACCTCAGAGGCTAAAAACTATTGAAATGCTCACCAAATTACTTCTAATCGCAGATCTTAACTGATTGCCAATCAAACATTCTTTGAATATATTGTCCACTATCGACGATTCCAGAAGTCCGGAATTCCGGGCATATTCTACAATTAAAGTCACATCGGTTCTTCGGTGATGACTGAACCGATTTTCTCAAACCAAGTCTCAAATGGAAGGCAAAATATGCAATTGAGTATTGCGTCGCCGCCCCTGCCCCCCCCCGCCTTGCCCTTACACCTCCCTCCTTCATCACTCCCCTCCTCTTGGACCACCCTCACGCCCGCATTTCCTTCATCCACCCTGTATACCGAAATAAGATGAAGGATTTTTAACGCATCCTCCACTCCCACTCTACCCATTCCCTCCACTTTCAAACCCATTCCACCAACATTTCAAAATATAATCACATGAAGATAACATTGAACTCAAGCTGATTAAGCTAATTAAATATTATTCTTTTGCCTTTCTCATATAGAAAGTTTATGCAATTGCTCCAAAAACCGATTATCTAACCGAGGCCCGGAGGGCCGAGTCTCATATAACATTCGACTCAGTTCGCCGAGATCGCAAAATATCTGTGTGTATGTATGTGTGTATGTATGTATGTATGTATGTGTGTATGTGCAGATTTGTTAGCAAAATGTTTACATCGGTTTCTCGGAAATGGCTGAACGGATTTTTACAAACTAAGATTCAAATGAAAGGTATAATATTCCCATAGGTTGCTATTGAATTTCATTTTCAACCGACATCTTGTTCCGGATTACGAGTTGAAGAGTATGGTTGATTTGTCCACATCGGTTTCTCGGAATTTTCTGAACCGATTTTGACAAACCTGATTTTAAATGAAAGGTCCATCAGCTGCTGTTGAATTTTGTGTGGATCCGAGTTCTGGTTCCTGAATTACAGGGTGATACGTACGATCACGCAGCAAATCCCGATTCTAAAGAATTCTGCGATGAATGTAAAAAGGTGAAATTTTTCCCAAAATGTAAACACAACTGTTGAATTTGTATATCTGGGTCACCAACAGTCATTCAAAGTCTCTTTGGCCACACTGGCCACCATCGACGGATCCGGAAGCATCCAAATTCAGAATAACGGTTATATTGGTTTCTCGAAAATGGCTAGACCGATTTGATCAACTTAGTCTCAAATGAAAGGTGTTGCGTCCCCGGAAACTGATAATAAATTCCATCTTCATCCGACTTCCGGCTCCGGAGTTACGGGTTGTGGAGTGCGATCACATAGAAAACTCCGATTCAAACCGATACCGCGATGAATGCAAAAAGGTGCTCTTATATATACTTACCAAGTGTAATAAGAATGAAAGACATTTCCATAATGTTATATTGTACGAAGCAGCTATTAAATCATAGTTTGGAGAAATGAGAAAGGCACAATTGCACCTATAGGTGGATTAAAACAGGTTTTTAATTTGTTATTTCACTGGATATAAACAAAAAACATTCTTTCCGTCTCTGACCAATAGAGCGCGAACTCAACTTACTCATGTTGATTTTTGGTGTCGTGTATAATCAATCTATCCTGTTGTAGAATACAAGAAGTCCCAAGAAGATTTCCCCCTACCTTCATGATCTACCATCTTGACCTAGTACGGCGACAGGGAGACGACGATGACGGCAGCAGCGACCACGATGACGAACGAAAAGCGAAGAACACGATCTTTGGTGCTAGAGCTCCACGCAAAAAAACTGACACCAAGAGGAACCAAGCGATGAGTGAAGAAAAAAAACAACAGACACGTCGGTCGCGGTCGTAGAACGAAATAAATGGCGCGAAATCGCCTGCATCGCGGATCGGTTCGATGATTCTCAATGTCGAAGCAGTCAGTGTGCGTCGATCATCAGCGCACAAGAAGAAAAAAAAACAAAAAATACGGACACCATTAGCCCGAACTGAGGCTATGGAACAACGCAAAATCAAATTAGCTAACGAAATAAAATGTCCCGTACGGTACACGTTGCGAAGCTGTCCATGCTAAATAGCACTCAAACATTCAATTATGATGGCGAAAGGAAGCTAATCGCGATCGTTATAATATAATGTTATAATATAATGTTTGGCTTTGATTGAATTGTGTTAGTTTCAGCAATGTTGTGAAACTTGTTTATCATTTTTTATTAATTGATAAATCTCGTTTTCTTCAGTAGAATATTTTCGACTATTTCCATAAAAAACTAGATTTCTATTTTGAATTGACACTTTCAGTGTTCGTGTAAGAGTGCAAAAACTGAAGGTGAATTTGACTAAATCTACACGAAGAGTCCTCTATAATCATATTTAGGTTCCGAAATCGTAGCGCCAGCTAGTTAGTACACGGAAAACCGATTCATCACAATTTCAACTAAAAAATTAGTTGAGTTTTTGGTTTCGTCTAGTTAATATTTGGGCGAACTAAATTTTTGTTGAAAACAATAATCCAACGTTGTTGGTTTGATGCTGTCAGTTTCAGTCTGGACACAAACGTTTCATCCTAGCACAAAACTTAAAAAGCTAAAGCACAAAACTTGAAAAGCTACATGAGCTAAAGCTTGAAACGCTTGTCTCAGCTTGTAACGCTTGTTTTAGTCCAGACACAATTGCATATGCCGGTACACTACCTTTTCAGCCAAGACACAAACGACTAGAATTCAACTAATCTCATTGTTGAATTAAACTGCTTCATCGTAAAATACAACATAGGATATTTCAAACGTTTTGTTTCACCGACCGACGGATGAAAGGTATGGAATTAAATTGTTGAAAAATTCCGTATGTCAGTAATTCACACGTAAATATAATACAGAGTTATGTTTCTCATAATGTTATCTTTTTATAAACTGCAATCTTAAATGAGACGAAATAGCCAAAGGTATTTAAGGATTGTTGGAAATTGATTGATTTGAATTTTAGAATAAAGGTATATTTTTTTTCTATTTAGTCACAAACACTATCCAGCACTACAAAAAAAACTTCATACTTATTCCACATCTAGTTTGGAATCTCAAACGATGAATAATAATTATCATATTGCATATTACATTGGTTAATAATTGAAATGTTACTATATAATCGACTAAATCCGAAATAGAATGATTTTGACAATTTTCGACAATACTTTCAATTTTCAGTGCACATGTATTGAAAAAAATGTCAATAAAAATCATCCCTTTATTGAAATGTTTTTAAAGAAAAACTAGGTAAAACCAAAATGAGGTCAGTTGAATTTCTGTTTTTTTTTTGTGTACTGGTTCAGGTAGTTGCGTCCAGGATAAAACAAGCTTTCCAAGCTGAGACAACTACCTACGTGCTTAACCGTTATGCCCAGCGTGTATGAACATAGTTGCTGTCGCTACCTTGATGTATTTCAGTAAGGTGTGCATCTTAGCTACTTGCTGTCATTTTGTATGATGTGCGTCTTGAATCAAAATCAATAATAATTTTCAATAACTATTATTTGAGAATCTCTCAAAATTAAGAGAAAATTTAGTTACGTTATTCATTTTTCTGTTGAAATCAACTAATTAGGAAAACAAAAATTTGTTTTGTTATTTTCTTCATCGAATGGCTTTCAGTGTAGTTAATAGTTGCTGATGTCATTTTAAAACGAAAGTTTTATTTCGTAATATATTGCATACTTTGATTAATCGCCAGCATAAATGGACTCGATTGTCGCGTTCCCCATTCTGTACAGCAACTTTGAAGTTAAAAAAATCAAAATCCACAAATAAAAGTGAGACGGTCTACAGTCCTATCGGTCAACAAAACTGTGTACAGCCACCACCGATTCAACGTGGAATAAACGCGCCAAAACGGTTTTCGCGCAATTCTTGCAGGTTCATTTGCATTTGGAAACGGCGACCAAAACAGAAAATAATAAATACAACTCGAACGCGCCAAATCGTCGACGGGTTTATACGACGCGACGTTAGGATCCAGGAGAACGGGACAGAGAAGAAGAAAAAAAATCACAGTTCGAGAGGCAATAATGCTGTTGCCAAGAACGCGAAGAAAATAAATGACGCTTGAAGGATAGAGATTGGAACAGGTTCGCGTGGCCTGCTGTCTGCCTCACCGCTGCCCCCGACCACACCAACGACGACGACAGCGACGGAATCGTATTGTCAAACATCACGGGTAGCAGCCCGCAGCTAGCAGAGCGTCCAGAACAGCACGTCGTCGTCGTCGTAATTGTGAACCGTTTGTTGTAGGACGCTTGTGCTCCGAGCTGCAATAGCCACGACCAAACTCTTCTCTCCGTTGGTTTCTTCTTCTCGCTCTGGTGCTGCCGAGCCTGTCTCTGGCTGCCCAGATACACCGCTTGTGGCAAAGACGCGGTCGTTCCCTGGCCGAAGTTTGACCGTCCATTTATTTCTTATCAAGTCTTTGGATTCTTTTTGTTGCTCTTCTTCGGTTGTCGACTTTAGAGTTGTGCTCCGTTTTTTTTGCGTTCTTTGTGGTAAAGATCCTGGTTATCCTAGCAGGTCGATTATATGTAGGAATGAGATTTATATAGTTAGGAAAAAAGTTTTTCCCATAAATGTACCAAAAAATAACTGTTTCACTAGCAGTTGAAAATCGTCAAATTGCACTCCTCATAGCCTGAAATAGATTCGTATTTTTTGAAAGAGATAATAAATATATCTAACGATACATTCATTAACTAAAAATACCAATAAGTTGGATTAGCATCTAAACAGTCTACAGTTGGACACAAAATCACTTGTTTCTCGGGAATGTTTGGACTTAATTTGATGTAATTTAGTCAAAATGAAGGAATTTATTGAGCTTTCCCAAAAGTTGGAAAATAACTCAAACGGCGTTCTAATGAACTCGTGCATTTTCTTTGGAATTCCAGCTATCATCAGCCACACATCTGACTGATCAACCAAAACACAAATCTTTAGACTAAAATATTAATTGTTTAGTCCTATCGTCAAACCTGCAAAACTTCTTTTATGATCCCTTCCAATCTTTCGTTGTTTTCAAATGTAACGAGGAAACTGATAGGAAATTATTGGAATTGGAATTATAAGATGAAATCTTAATAAGTTGTTTTCTCTTTTCATGTGCGATGACATCATAATGGAATCACAAAGAGACTGAAGGACTTATTGCAACTTTTAGTTAGCAAATTGAGATTAACGTTTTTCGTCGGCGCCGGTGGTTGAGTGGTAAGCACGACCGCCACTCATTCCAGTTGGCCTGGGTTCAATTCCAGCCGAGGTCGTTGAGATTTTTCTGAGGTGAAAAAATCTGTGGTCACGTCTTCCTTCGGAAGGGAAGTAAAGCCGTTGGTCTCCCCGGTCCATGAGTTGATGGGTCGATATCTCGACCAAGATAGTAAAGTCACCTCTCTGGCGTCGGTAAAGAAGAAGTAGAATCCAGCTTCTATACTTACTAACAAATATCCTCCTCCCGTGATACTTGTGGAGTGCGCAGTAGTATATACGGCCTCTAGCAAAAGCAAGTATCGGACTAACTATTCCTTCCATTTCCTTCCGCGATCTACGTTCGGGCCTGGCCGGCGTCGGTATTGATCAATAAACAATTTAGAATTACCAGGAGTTGCACATGGAAAGATGTTTCGCTACTCTCAAGCATAATTATCTACAGATTCCCTGTACAACTTCAGCTAGTCCAGATCGATAACGGAGTTGCAGCCAGGGGTGGTCGAACAAGCTCAAGCTCCAGCTCAATCTTTTTCTTTTAATTTCAATAAAATAATTATTAAGTACCGGAACGATATATTTTTATTGAAACAATAAATAAATTTTATTGAATTCTATAAAAAAATTTATTGTCCTCCGACCAATAATTTTATTTATTGAATTTAATCCACATTTTTATTGAACCTACAAATCTTTTTTTCTGCGTGCATGTTTAAATGACCTACTAGTATATGAGTTTAAAATTTACTGCAGGAATCGCACAAGCTCACAAGCTCAAGAGAATTGAGATTAACGTTTCGATTCCATCCTTTTTATATGTGACAGTTAAATTATCCGCGTCCATCTTCTGACTGGTGTGTGAGTGCTGATAAGGCTTTTTTTTAAATCTGAAGATTTATTTGAAACGGCTCAATGCGTTAGCGCAACTGAGCCGTGGATCTTTTAATTTTTTGTACAATAAGTAAAAATAAAAAGGAATTAAGAATTTCTATCTGCCAGATCTTGTTGACGCAGTTTACTGCTGCGTGTTGAGATCCTTTTCCTTGGCGGTGAAGCCGCTTGGGGTCATTCAGTCTACCTTCCCTCGCGTTATCATTCTCGTCCATGTCATCATCGGTACTGCTTTCTTGCTGTATACGATCAGAGGTTCTTATTCATTTCTTGTTCTTACGGGTCGCTGTTGTAAATCCGTCTTCATCGGAATTTGCTTCTTTATTGACGATGCTAGTTGTTGGTTTGGAAGCGGTTGTAGTGGTCGTTGTACCTGCATTATTGGTTAATTGGATCGTTGTTTTTGGTTTCCCTGAAGGTGTCGGTGGCTGCTCGTTAGAGTTAACTGTAGTAGATAAGTTTTGATTAGTTGCTTCGGCACATGGTTTTCCGTAGTGGGCTGTATGGTTACAGAATTGGCATGTTGGGGTCTGCCCGGGATATGTGATTAGCGTTGTTTGCTTATAGGTCACGCCATCCTTCGGTGATTTGCATTCGATAGTCATGTAAGAAGGTATTGGTTTAGTCACTCGCATCCTCACAATACGAACGCCGTTCGGAATGCCGATGAAAAAATTTCTCCAGGTGTCATTCGTAATAGATTCTACCTCTCCTTATTGCGACATGATTCGTTTGATGTAATCTTCCCTAGTGCGCGAGGCCAAATCATGGATACGCACGTCCACCATATCGTTTTCCATATGCACGGGAATCTTGATTTTGGTGTTATTAAATTCGACCTCGTGTTGCATGTTGTTCTTTGCAATGAAGTTCTCTGCCTGTGCTAAACTTCTAAACGTGATCAAAACACAGTTTTTAACGTGGTGCAGCTGAATGTACGTAACTTCAGCGAGATTAAGCTCCATTTTAACCTAAATTAACTGTTTTACTTTCTGAACTGTGGGTCTAACATGAGTTTTATTAAAGTCGATCGAAATTATCCCGTAGCACGGGCACTTTTGTTTTATTTGGAAATGTTAAAATGCCTACTAGCACGGAACTGGACAGACGAAAGGAAGCAATTAGAAACGTCTCATACAGTCTCCCGGAAAGGACAGTTGACAAGTTTATACAGCAGCATCTGACTGATTTCACAATTCATTCTGTTCAAGATTTGCTGCTCGATGCATGAAATTAGCGGGAACCAATTAAGAACGAGCTCCGGTTGGTCGTTCCAAAATCGAATTTTTCAAATTTTCTTAGTGAATGCCAATTTCCTAACGCAGTATTTTGTTATTAATGCATGTTTTACCTACTTCAAAATTTAATAAAACATTGGTTGACTTATTTCCGACAAAATGACGAAAAAATTGAATAGCTCCATGCAGTATAACAAAAGATATAAACGTTCCAAAGCTTAAACGATTTTTCTTCCAAAGTTTTGATATATGGCCCCTACATTGACAGGTAAGCCGTTAGTTAGGACAAAATATTCAAATACACAATTTAGATAAGTGTATCTAACAAGAATGACTGGTTTCACGAAAAAAGGATTCCGCGATGGGGGAAAATGATGTATTCTTTCGACACTCCACACGCTATCTGCTATCTACACGGAATTTTTCCGGCTTACTTTCCAAGGAGTTCCTGAAAATTATTTTTTTTGTTACTTTTGCTAATGTATTTCAAAGTTTTACGTAAAGTCGATTAAATTCTCTCTAATTAATTAGTGCAAACATCGACACAGACTACTTCCTCAATACTACTCCTCTATTAAACCTTTTCAATAGATCAATTTTTAAAAATGTGACATTATTACTCTACTGGGTGGATTACGATAAGATGTTGAAGTTGCTAAATCTATTAAACAATCCAAATTTTTTGAAACAAAAGATTTGAAGAATAGGAAAAAAACAATTTTACCATTCCTTTTTGACACCAGTTATGAGGCACGAATCAAACGTCCGGGAATAATTTAACACAAAAATCATTGCACAATACTGTATGTATCTTTTTAATGGCCAATATTGAGCATTTATATTTGGACAAATTAGACCATTGAAAAGGCCGAAGTATGCTCAAGTTGTCTAGCAATATATTTCTTTAAACAGATATATCAAGTCAAATTAAAACTGCAAACTCTAATGTAAGATCAATTATAATTCGCATTCAATAAGACTAGTCCTCGAAATCTAGAACAATTTTTCACCCGTCACTGAATTTTCGACATTACAATTACAGTAAGGAGTAAAAACTAAAATCTAAAAATTGCACGACTTATCCAAATCCATACCGCCATCCGCAAACATAAAAAAACTGAAAACGTAAAAACCCCTTTTTTATACGAATTGAACACGTGCAGCTTAAAAATCAAATATCATGTTTATATTGTCCTTCTTCCCATTATTCTTATCGTCCGATCGTCTTCATTTCATTACCCACCTCTTTCGCCACACCACACCACGCCATGGTCAGGACTTCTTTCCCGTGCTTGCTTCTTACTGTTCTCTCCTCTGCACTGGCTGTTGCGTCTTGATGGTTGTGGTTTTGGTCCTCGCCCCTCACAGCATCGTCATCATCACGATCATCAGCACTCGACCGTTCGCTCTCGGTTGGACCCTTTTTACTACGAGAGTGTAATTCGGAGTACGCGATGTTTTCCAGTTATTTTTTATATTTTGTTTTTCTCTTCTTCCTTCCACGATCCTTTCGCGGCTCCCGAACATATAAAAGCTATTATGATCACGTAAAATATGACTTCCCCCGAACTTCTTCAGCTCATTTTATGAGATTAAAGCCAAACGATAATATCGGATGACCCAGAAAAAAAGAATTGTATTGTCACTGCTAGGGGGATACCAGCAAGCGGTAACTTACGTCAATCACGGCCGTTAAGCTGCTTTGTTTATGTCCATCAACACGAAAAGATGAAATGTTTGAGTGAGGCTGACTTGAATCCCTGAACATAAATAATCTCAGTTATACATTGATTCACCTGATTAGCCGAAAAAAATGCAATTCCTAGAAAATAATATTCACACTTTTTCCTTAAAGCATTTTAGTCAACACCAAGAAAACCGCATTTGAAAATCCTGCGTCCTGCAATAAAAAACTAGTCGACACCAGTAGGCCGTTTTCGCCGAACACTATCCACTCGGAGGATGGTAAAGGATAGTAGTTGCTGATTATCTTCAGATCCACACCAGTACCAAAACGGAAGGCTTAACACATTACCCGAAGAAGACAGTTGCTGGAATTGGACGCGTACATCATGTTACTGTGTATCACTATCCTTCTACTGCAGGTCCTTGAGCAAGGCTGACCATTGCATAGTCGTCATCTTCGAGCGCGCCAAAACTTGAGACCCGAAAACCGACACAGTATCATCATCTGCGCGCAATGGAACGGAACAAAAGATGTTTCGTGATGCGAAAACAGATTTGCCAACTGTACCTTCGCATGCGAGCAATAAAAAATAATTTGTTTCTTTAATTTCTTTTCTCGTTATTTTTTTATACTCCTGGCTGAGTATGCTTTCTTGCTTTTGGTTTCTTTCTTGCTGTGTTTAGGACACTGAGCAAAAAAAACGTTATTTTCCACGATCGCCATTTAATTGCGAGAGCTTCATAAAAATTAGCCATAAGAAATTACTACACTCGGTATATTTGTTTTAGTGAAGACAATAACTTGTAGAAAAAAATCATCGCAAAATGTCAAAACACACTCGAAAGCGTAAAATTATAGATTAATCAGATTTAACGAACAATTGAAAATAAATTTCAAATACTTTTGTCGTAATTGTTTATTTACACTATCATTAGCAAATGACCAGTCAATATTGTTCACGTCAAACTAGGAAAGCTTAAGCAATACGCTCCGTAATAAAAATCAACAGTTTTTCAATTGATTTTTTACGGTGCTCATCCATCTTATTTCTTCTTCGACTGGACAGTTTTTTGCGAGACTTTGCCAATTTCATTTTCCGTAGTCTGACTCCCTTTGCGTCTTAATATAATATATCTTACTCTACCCACTACATTCGTATAAAGTCCGTAGACATAATAGCCTGAAACTGTGAAGCAAACGGGCAAAGCCAAATCAAGATTCAAAACTGCTCGCTCATGTAAATAAGGTTGCGCGTTCGAGCGCGCGATATTTTGGCGCAAACCGAATGTTGCTATCAGTAGGGTGGTTCATTTGTTATAGCAAGTAGCATGCATGAATCACTCAAATCTTCCGGGGGATCACGTAAACCAAGCATTTACAAAAACAACATGAATCGTTTACATGTTTTGTAGATACAGTGTTGTTTTTTATGGCGCGTTGGGCTAGGACATGAGGCCCGGGGGTTTTAGGAGCACAATAATTGATAGTGAAGGGGTTTTCACGCAGTTAAAATATTGTTATGACGTTAAACCAGTTTTTCGTAAAATCCACGAAACGACTTTCGTTGGTTTATTACGAATCGGTTTCATAAGGCAAACGAACTGTTCGATGAAATATACGAAAGCCCTTTTAGTATTAATGAGAACTTTACGTAATATGTACAATGGAAATAAAAACAACTTCAAAAGAGCTTGAATAGAGGTAGAAAATGATGTCCTTGTTGCGTCAGGTAATTTTTGATTACCACGACAGTCAAGTAGTTAGTAACTGCGCCCGTGTCCTACGATTTCAGGAAGATCTCCTGAACCTCGTTCGCTTCCAGTTAATTCAGAATTCTGTGCAGTACGAACTTGATCGGGTTAAGTTGAACCACCGTTGGTTTTGATATAAGTTTGAGCTTTCCTCTCTTTTGGACTAATTAACAAAGAATTCCAGCTCGTCCCCTATTCTGCCGCAGCAATGCCAATATTTCAACTGGTGATAAAGTTCTCGGGCGTCGGAGGAGCCATCCCAGGCCTTCTTATCCTGTTGAAGGTACCAGAATTTTTCATCAGAATCCGATACTAACTTAAAAACAGGACTAATCTAACGCCGGATTGACGTTAGTTAAAAAAAACGAAAACACAATTTGTGCTTCTGAAGCAACTCCTAGCCCTACGTGATGTCCCGCAAAGAATAAGTTCTGATTTAAACTGATGAGAATAAATGAACTAGAACTTAGTTTGGTTTAGTAAGCCAATATTCATTATGCTGTATTTCAATTTGGTGGAGAAAATTTGGGTAAAAACTATTTTTTCTCCACTAACGCCTTGACGTAAGTCTAATCACCCATGATGAGACAATGAGGTTTCGTTAGTATATTGGTGTACAGTTTCCGGATCCGTGACTTTTCCACCGTATTTTACCGTATTTGAAGCTTTCTGAACTTTGTACGTCCCGGTCCTTGGCTCTGTGAACGAAAAACATGGACAGAGTCAACTTTTTGGCCACATCCCTGACCTAAGCATTGGGATTCCGCTTAAACGCTTTCACTACACGTTTGTGATCCTGATCACTAAGAAACTTCCATTCTGACCGCATTTCTCTTTCCGTTGGATACTCAGAGTTTAGTAGTAACGTTTATTCACACGACTCACCGTTAACTGAACGATTACGAGTTGTTTTCCGATGTCCCGATGAGAGAGTTGAGAATTTTCCAGGTGCTTGCGCAAAATCAATTCGCGTTACTTTTCGAGTGACACCATTTTTTCCAATTTTCGTAAAACTGACAGCGATAAAAAATACTACGTAAACAATACACTTTAAACTACTTCTACCGATTTCAACAAGAGAAAATACCCAATGGGTTATTTTCTACAGTGTTTTTCCGTGATGCAATTTGATGTGGGATACCCTTTAATCATCGGCATTTTTGGGGTTTTTTTCTTCTTCCTTAAGCGGACCCTACACGGGACAAGAATATTGTCAATAAAAATATTGTCAAGACTGCTTCAATACGTCAATCCCATTTGATTTCTACATGATCAATATTTTAAAAATACCCTTACACGTTCAATATATTGATCAATAATCGATTTATTGACAATATTTCTGCACGTGTAGGGTCCGCTTTAGGCAAGCCTTCCATAGATCGACATCCTTGCCGTAATATCCCGGCGAAGAAAAGGCTTCGATTGGAGTGTGAGTGAGAGTCACAGTTTTTGCACCCCAACAAGATGCTGGTCATGACCTCGTATCCGATTCATTTCCATACAAAGGGCCAGCCTGTTGGGCATAAGTCACATAGAAAGCCAGCATAGTAGGAATTCCGATTGCACTAAATATTGCGCACTTCCCACCAACCTGGACTCCGCACTTTCAAAGTGCGAGTGATCAAACTGCTACTGAAAACTTTGAGCTGTCAAAACACATGTATTTCAAGTAATAGAGATGGTACTTTCATAGACAGACCAGTCGAACTAACCAGTCTATGAGAAGCATTTAATTAGATTCTTTACTGACACAGTTAACCTCACTTTTCTTAACAGTTCACTAGTACTGTTTACACGGAGAAAAATTTTGTGGACCACTAGTCCATGTAAACAGTACAAGCGAACTGTAAAAAATGAACACTCGAGTTAATTTGTGACGTCAGCGTAAAGTATTTAATAGAACCCAGTAAAGTTCAGCCGGAAATGAATTGGAATTCTGGCTGGTTCTAGTTCGTATACACGGCTCCAATGACACAACCGATTCTAACTAGAATCGGTAGCGTCACTGGAATCGGTATACGAACTGAAACAAGCCAGAATGCCGGTTCATTTCCGGCTGAGCTTAACTGGGAAGAATAGTAAGTGCGAAGTGCGGTTAGAATCCAGTTTTTAGTGCCACAAGCAATACACACTCCCATTCTTTTCTGCTAAAAAATATAACAAACCAGTCGCTATACAACCGGCGGAATCATTTCTGTCGAATCAAATCGAGTCGATCATAGAAATCATGCTATGTGTTTCCCTTTTTACCTCGAAAAATCGATTGTCTCATCCGCGGATTATAATATCTACGGGGAAATTAGGGTTACCAACCTTCCTTATTTTAAAGGACATGTCCTTATTTTCGAGGTTTTTGGAAAGCGTCCTTATTTTATTTCACATGTCCTTATTTTTAGTCTCAAATCTTGGCATATACAGGGTGGTTTAACATGATGGTTTTTAACAGGGCATGTCATGTTATTGTAGTATAGTATTGTTTGCCACCACAGTATGTTTACCATTTTCAAATTATTCAACTATATTTCGAAAATCAGCGATCTGTGAGAAATGTGTTTCATGCACTCCGACCATAATATGGTCGACTTAATCGGCCAACTGACTCCACTATTCGCATACAATCAAAGAGTAAAAGTTGCAGTTCTCGTTATTTGATGATTAGCGAACAAATCGACCAAATCCAGATACCACTTGAAATACTCGAATACGTCATCAAAAATTGGACCAGTCGAATGGATTACCTCAAGCGTCAACATGGTCAACATTTAAAAGAAATTGTTTTCAAACAATAAATGGCCAAAATGTTCTTTCGATTGACAAATAAACATTTCGCGATTTACTCCATTTTTTTTTTCAAATTTTTGCGAGATCAAAAAAAAACGTCATGATGAATCACCCTGTATTAAATTATTCAGATCAACTTTATTCCAAGAGAATCAATTTCAATTGTCAATTTCAAATACTTCCAGCGACTGTTTTTGTTGATGCATACTCTCTGCGACTCATTCCAACCAAAAGTTCTTTTACTCAGAAGTAACCAAAATTTGTTGGATAGCTCGATATGAGGTTTGGCCAAAGTGGTTATCTTCGTTCAATATTGGCACTACACCATTCCAATTTGTCTCGATCAAGATTCAACGTCCCGGTTCAACTGCTGGAAAATAAGCCAGAGTCCCGACTTTTTCAGAATTCTGGCTCAAATGACAACTGATTCAGGCTCCAATTCCGAATAGATTTGGCAGGGATGTCCTTAATTTGCTCTCAGTTCATTTGGTAACCCTAGGGAAATCGATGTTTCACCCAAGGTGCATTGAGTTATAAGGTGATTCGTCTATGGCAGTAACTAGGTGAGGAGTGAGGTAAGTGTGCAGCATACTGCGGGGAAGAAAAATGACAGCGAACAACTTTGTTTACCGCCTGAAATCTAAGCAAACATATGGAGAGAAATAGTAAACAATGTTGTTAGCTGTCGTTTCTAAAACCAACATGGTTGATCGGCGTTTTTGAGGATTTTATCACCTGAGAATAAAAACTTCTTGGTTTCCCCCTTCACTACGAAAAAGTACGTTACTAAGAAGAAATGTCACTTATAATGATCGTATAAGGCGAGTAACGACAGAATTTCTATACAATTCCAGTCATGTCATTACTTAGAAAAAGCGATGGGCATTTTGAAAAATTAAATCGATTTTGCTACATCAATTTTTTTAATTAATAAATATCGATGTGAAAAATCGTGAAAAATCGGATGAAAAAAATCGATTTTGCGAGATACAAAGATCGACTGTAAAAAATCGTATCTTTTTCAATGTGAATTATAAAAGAAAGATTGATTTCACCAGATCGGTTTATTAAGTTTACAAAATCGATGTTGTTGAAAATCGGGTCGAGGAAAAAATCGGATTCAAAAAAAAATAAAAAATCGATTTCAAAAAAATCGCCCATTTCGAAAAACTGCTATACAATAATAAAGTTTCGTGAAAAAAGCTAAGCGCATAAAGTCATCCCGTGATATCTTTTAAATCACAATAAGCATGCTCAACATGCACTCATTTGCTATATTGCCTTCAAGCAGTGGCAATGTATCATAACGATCGGCCCATAT
The DNA here is from genome assembly GCF_030247195.1 of Topomyia yanbarensis. NCBI lineage: Eukaryota > Metazoa > Arthropoda > Insecta > Diptera > Culicidae > Topomyia > Topomyia yanbarensis. The sequence continues at coordinate 42,934,260 of NC_080670.1, forward strand.
GCTCGTGGCACTCCAAGCCAACGGTAGCTAACAGCAATATTCCACGAACAAACAAACATCCTTGTCCGATACAAAATAAGTGATTCTGTGGCCGTTGTTAGTCATTCTATCTTATTATTATTAATATTATTATTATCGTATGCGGTACTCCCTACTGACTTCCAACAGATCATCTTCCCCCTCGGGTTTCCATTGGAAGCATTGAGCTATCTGGTGATCAACGCGGAACCTAAACGCGCAAATTAAAGGTTGCGGGTCACGTTTGAACACTATCGCTAAAGATAAGATCCTATTTTCGTTAGATGCCAACTGTAGTCAGTTCAATAATTGCTTCAATGAACCCGATGATGGAGTATACCTACACCTCACTTTCAACGATCTTGAACTGCAACCGAAATGCATCATAAATTAAGAAACAGTGGACCAAAGAGTAGCACGAAAAAACACTCGTCCGAAATCCTGAAGGACAAAGCAAAGGCTTACAACAGCACAAAAAACGGAAAAAAAAAGAATCCTGCAAAAAGAAGGCTGAAGATAAAACCACACGAAAAGAATAACAACATTATGAATCATAAAATTCAACTTACTGTATTACACCTCCCGAGGTCTGCTGTGCGGGGTCAACCCGCTCGGCTCTCGCACAGGCCAGAACGGCAGGATAGGTTCAGGACGGGTGGAACACGTAGTCCACAGAATTCGAGCGAGGTTGAAACACACAAAAAGATGTTGTTGGATACAAAAAAAGAACTTGATCTACCTAATGGAGTGGGTGAGGCTTTCTCATGTAGCGATCTTATTGTATAATCAAATAGTAATCACTAACACTTTTTGTAATAACTAGCGATTTAAATCTACACAAGCGAGAGCTGTGATTTCCATAGGATTTTGCATATGCTGATTATAATCCGCTTGCCCAAAACGGGTGTGTGTAGCCAGGGACACTTCAACACCAATGATCTTAATCTCAATCTCTATGAGTTCAGATACGCGTATAATTATTAATCAGGACATTTAACTGACATGGTGATTTACATGAGAATTAAATACGTAACCGAACGGAAAAAAAATAATTTTATTACCTACAACTTTGGCGAAGACTGATAGCATATTGCGAATGCGTTGCTAGAAGAAGTTATTAAACATTCAACGAAGTAAAGTCTGAGTCAGTTTTGCATTGGGCTTAGGTGCGTATGGTGATGAATTAGTAGTCGATTTCCGCGAACCTTATTTTTTGCGAAATAATTGTTGGGTTGAGAAAAATAGTACGTAGTGGCAGTACATAATATGAGTAATCCTTTTACCACACAGAGCTTTCCAAAGAAAAGCGATAAAATATGAAAAGAATGCTTATTTTACAACCTTGAAGAAGACACTTATTATGCTCTATTGAAAAGATAATAATTCCGCCCTCGTGCGGTCAAATGAGGAACTATAGCTTTATAACTAAAATAGGACTCATGTTACATACCAAAATTCTTTCAAACACACCATCCATCAAAACCTAACTATTTTTGCAAAAATACAAATGTCGTAGAAATCGACTACGTGCATCAGTATGCACTGTTAATGTTGGACAGAGAATGCGCAAAATTCTCAAACGAAAAAAGCAGTTTTTTTTACACCGTATGTCAGATCTTCATACAAATCAATCAGCGTATGTGGAATGTTATTACAGTACTGCTGATTGATTTTTATGAAGATCTGACATACGGTGTGGAAAAAAACTGCTTTTTTCGTTTGCGAATTTTACCCTTTCTCTGTCCAACCTTAAGCCCCATGCAAAAGTGATGCAGACATCGCTCAGTTTAGAGTTTAATAACTTCTCCCCACAATTCTCGATTGACTTGCAGTCTTCAACGAAGTTATAGGAAATGAAACTAGCTTTTTTTGTTTACAGTAATTATGATAATATATATCATTCGACCATTCGATAAAACGCCGTAGTTCGAAGTGATTGTATAGCTTTTCTCATCTCGTGAAAATCGAGCATAGAAATGCCCGCGGGGGACGCTGTTTCTCTCTCGAAGGCCCCAAATACTGACATTCAGATGCATTATCAGATTAGATAGTTGAACTTTCGGTCCAAAATGTTGACGGGCTTTGATTAAACACTGAGATTTCGATATGGTACAATATACACTTGAATAACTTGAAAAATTCGAGTTCTTATTGTGCATACCTTAATTTTATTTGATGTATGACGTTTGTTAAAATAAACGTTCTTAAGGGTGTTGTCTAGTTTATGTACACTATCTAAAAACCGAGTTTTTGTTGCTTGAATCGACGGAATGCACTTCAAAATATTTAGCAATCAATTCAAACCGTTCGTTTCTTTGCTGGTGATACCGGTTGTTGGCTTGGAGACACTAGGCGTGGTCATTGTTGAATGATCGATGGTTAACACACACACACAACAAAAGCATGCAGCGACGAGCCTAGCAACGACCAATAAATAACTACTACCATTAGTTCCTCTAAACAAGGTCCTAGTATGCGTCAAAATTGTTAGTGGTAGCGAACAGAGACAGCCTATAAAAACATGGTCATGATGGAGCAGACGCTGCCAACTATCGAAGAAATCTAGAGAAAATTTTCAATAGGACGTAAGTAACAATCAGAGATTCTCTTTGGGGTCTTTCTCTTCTGTTCATTACTCGGCCATTTCAACATTTACTACTCTACTCTTTGCATAATATTCTAGTAAAAACCGTCGGCTTTCGATATGTACTGGAATATTAGTGCAAAGTGTTGTAATGACGTCGTAATAAACGAAAGAGAAAGTAAACAAAGAGAGGCTCTCAATGTTACTTACGTCCTATTGAAAATTTTCTCTAGAAATAGTCTCACATAAGAGCACAGTTTTTATTTTGACGCATGCTAGTAACTTCCTATATAAGGATTTTGATTACTACCAGCTATACGAACAAAAAGCAGATCATAAGATTGGTTCAAGATTGGCAGAACTGAAAAGACCGTTCTCTCTCGCCCTCTCTCTACTACTTCAAAAGATCTAGCAAACATTTTGAGAGTTTCCTCAGGAGTTGGTGGTCTCGATTAGTCTCTGAGTCAATTATTTTTCATATCTAAGAACATCAATGGATAATAGCTTTCAAAAGGAGAACCTATGAGATTTTTGTGGCATCCTTCCATCGTGTCTCGGATGTATAAATATAAAACCACTAATTTTGTTTTTGTACCAAGAGACTTCAACCCTACAAACAATCTGTACCCTCCAAATAATGCTTTATCGTGAGGTTTTGGACCATCTCGATGGCCACTATTTTAACGTTTTACAAACGTTTGTAAACCCCCATAGCAGATGCTCAACCTCGCTAAAAGGTGGACGGGTAGGAAAACCTGAGAAATCGATCACTTCTGTGTTTGTTCCCCCAGTCCCAGGTTTTTGTTCCTTGAATTCGTTAATTTCTATAAAAGTACTATATACTAACATAATAAGACTCTGATCAACAGAAATAGCAACAGATGTTTTGATTTGAAAAAATGATTGCATAGAATTTTTCTTAAATCAAGATTCGAATAAATAGGTTAAGAAGGGCTCGTCAGGATTACCAGACTGGGGGCCCGACGCGGCTCTCGACGGCACTGTATGTAGGTAGCCCTGTACGTATCAGATAGATTTAAGCAACGCTAATGTGTTAGAAACACAAACTATTGCTCGAAAAATGAACAAAAAAATAAGATAAATAATGAGTTTCAGCCACAATCAAATAACTCAAGCCAACGCTTAAGCAAACACACCAAGACGCTACTGCACCGGAGTTACAAATCGACCATTCCACAAACACTGCGGTATCATAAGGCCAAAACCAACAACTATCTGACGCTAAAAAGTGGGCCAATAAATCTGTTTTGCACAGAAATTTTTACAGTTCCACACTTGTCTCAAGCTCTCAACTAAACTTACTAGCAACGGTTCGGAAGAAGAATAAGATCTACTATGAGGTCCAACCAGATGGGTCGAGTAACAGTTGCCAGTCTGTTAGTAGAAAGCAGCGCAAAATCTGGCGAAAAGGCGTGGAGCAACAATAAAAAAAACACTATTTGAAGTGTATGCTCAACGCAATGCCGCCTCCTACTTGGGTTGTTTACGTCTTGTTTCTGTGAGGCGTAATACACGATGATGCCAACGAAGGGACTAGCGCTGAACGGTTAAAGTTAATTTCGTAAACAAGTCGCTAACCAACGTAGACTCGTTGTTCGGTTCGCATATAAGTACAGCACTAGCGATCACGTCGCCAACCATGACCATACAGCAATAAATTCACATTCCCTGTTCCGTGATAAAAAAAAATATATATCTGGGGCGAAACCGACGGACGGAGTGGAGAGCCATCGCGGTGGTATACGCCATGGCATATCCAAGATCCACAGTGATAGCGGTTGTAGCAGTAGTAGTTTTTGTCACCGACCGCTCCCGGCACAAACTTCGTAGTATTACACACATGACCTCTTTTCAGGAACCCTTTCTCCCACCAGCCGGCAAATCCCGCGCCGAACGATCACGAATCACGCCAAACAAAACATACCCAGATGTGCGATGTTCTCTCCGCAGTCCGCCGACTTTACCCGCTGACTTCATTCCCGGATCTTCTTACCATTCGCTTCGGTCGATCTTGTGAGTAAACAGCGCTGCCGCACACCTATACAAGCTAAGAGCCAAGCCAACAAATGGTACGGCGTGGCTGGAAATTTGAATTTTCAACCGTCGTTGGAGCAAACAGCCAAGCCGCTTCGCTTGGCTTGGAGCGTCACTTTCGTCGCACGCTTCAACCGATACCAGCGTCCCCATCCCAACCCGGTATCGCTATTACGTTTCGCGTCTTCAAAAACGGTGTGTGCCCAAAACGTCGTTCAAACGGAGTCTCTCTTTCAGGATGATGAAGAGTGGGGAGCAGCGGGCTTTTCGTAGCGTTGTGCTGTTTTTTTTCAACTATGTCAGCAGCGTGAAGTAGCAAATCAACAATCGATAGATAGTTATTTGATTGCTCAGAACAACTGGTTGCCCTTGTCGGAAGGTGACATTTGATTTGACCAAAATCCCCAAAAAGGAAAAGGTTTGTTTTATACCTCCCGTCTGTGAAATGTAATTTTATTTAACAAGGTTTAAACAAGCTCGATAAGTGTACCAAATAGTATGAATATAGCAATAAGCGTTTCGTCAACAATTATTTCAAGTTCATTAAAATGGTCTGAACAAAATCAATAAAATCAGATTTTGACTAATGAGCAATTATATGTCAAATAAATTTGTGACGCGACGCAAAAAAAACTTTTTATTAATTTTAAAGTGGAACGCTTTTTCCTTTTCGTTTGAATCAGTACTTAGTAAAAAAAAAGGTCCAGCTATTGTTTTCGTAGCTGTCAAACGGGTGAAGTTAACGATGTTACGTCATAAGGAGAATGATGAAGCCATATTCAGGAGTGAAAAAATCACATTCATTTCAGCAAAAAATTATGCATTTGAGCATATGGCCTTTGAATTTGAATATCAATTCAATTCAATCATTTATTTAATTTAGCATTTATTTTATTTATTTTGTTTTTCGTTTTACTCTTTGGATTCATTCTGATCATGAATTTTAATCATATCTTTCATTTAACTTATTTTATTCACTTTTTTAATTTAATGTGTTTTATTCATTTGTTCAAGTTCATATATTTTATTCAGTTTCTTAGATAATCTGACTATTTTTTGCAGTCGCTCATTTTATTCATTTCATCTAAATTAATTATTTGACACAATGCAATTTATTCTATTGTTTTAATACCTTTTTAGTATCTAATGTTTCACTTTAATCATTTGATTCATTTATTCTGTTTTTTCCTCTTTTAGTTAATTTTAGCAATTCTATTGATTTGGTTCACTTTTTCATTCTATTCATATTATTGATTTTATCAATGTTATACACTGTATATTAATTTTTTTTTATTTATTTCAAATTTTTTTATTTTGTTTATTTCATTTATTTTATTCATTTTCTTCATATTATGAATCAATCATTCCTTTTATTCATTTCATCTAATTTGTTAGTTTAATTTTTTCTAAACATATGATAACTTTTTTCAAATTGTTTGATTTTATATTTGATGCGCTGAACTAATTCGATTTATTTATTAATTTAATTTTTATTAATCGTTTCACTCATTTTATTAATCTGATGACTATTTACAATTCCTTAAATTTTTAAATTCGTTTTATTGATTTTCAATACTTTATTCACTATATTCGAGGTTTTATTCGTGCGGGATTCGAAACTGGTTCCATCCCATCTCTAGTTGGGTGCCTACTTCGCATAAGTTCTGAAAACTAATGAATGATCTAACAGTGATATGTGTAAGAAACGTCTCATCTCACTGCTAGGAGGATTAAATTGATTTTATTCACTTCATCGAATTATTTTATTTATTTTATTCATTTCTTATATGTTATAAATTTTAATAATTTTATTATTTTAATATCTTCTTCATTTTATGAATTTTATTAGATATTAGTTTTTTTTTTTTAAATTTTTTATCATCATTAATTTTATTCATTCAAATAATTGTGTTCGTTTTATGCCTATTGTTAATTTTATTCATAACTCCGGTTCATTTATTTTATTCAGTTTCTTTATTTTATTATTATTATTAATTTTGTTTAGTCATTTCTTTTACTCATTTCACCCAATTTGTTAATTTGACTCAAATTAACTTACTCTTTTAATGTTTTTATTTTCTAATTTTTTATTCAATGAGCTGGACTAATTTGATTAATTTATTTTATTTATTTGATTTGTATTAATCATACTGCACATTTCATGTATTTGATAATTTTATTTTCATTGTTTGCTTCATTTTTTTTCAATTCAATAGTTGTATTGATTTTCTATAATTTGATCATTTTGTTGGAAATTCATGCATTCATGCAGGACTAGAAGCTGTGTTCATCCCAACTCTAGTTGAGTGCCTACTTCACAGGAGTTTTGCAAACTAATGAATGTTCCAACAGTGATATACGAAAGAAATCTCACTGTTATGTGGATTACATTTTTTTCTACATTCTTTCTTATTTCTGTACCTATTAAGAATTGTGTTAAAAAGATTGGGTAAAAATTTCTAAATGGATCTCAAAATACTTTACGAGATTTTTCAATAAAGCAAGGCAACATGCTGCACGCCCGGTGATAGACATTCTATAGTACGTCGAGGTCCATTTCGAAATATTTACAAAATCTTAATATGATTACAATTGTTCCAAAAAACAAAAAAAAAATTTTTGGCCTTAAATTTAAAAAAAATATTTCCCTTGCAAATATCATCAAGCATTTTTTATGTTTTGTGATTTTTTCATGCTTTACACCAGCCCAAACTAACGACCAACCATTAAAGAAATGTATGTTAGTGTTAGTCTAGTAATAATTTTCCTTTTTAGTACTAGTGTACAATCGTTATGTGCTAGTCGTATCTGTGTATGTGTTCGTCTGAGTCTTTGTGACTGAATCAGGGAACGGATGTAGAATTGGCGTAGATGATAGAATAGTGCCCAAGTAACCAATAAGCATTATAACGTAGCCTAATATCTGCTTTCGATCCACATATAAAGCTGCCCTAAAAAGCCGTGAAGCCCTAAATACTTATATAATGCTGATATTATGCCAGAAAAGGCGAAATATAGTGCTATTACTGTGCAGAGATTGACAGCTCGTTTCTGCAGCACTAATACTATTATATAGCAAAAGCGTACAAATGTCAAATTTGAAAGCCTTATATTGGCACTACTAATTCTGGTAAAAAGCTTCATTAGGTTGTCATTGTCCGCCATGGTTTTAAAACCATTTCTTATGTTTCCTTTCGGTATGATGAGCAAAAAGGAAAAATTTTAAAATAAAATATTCTGTTTAAAACCGTAATTGACTCTATTCTAATGCATTGTAATGAATATCCTTAATGGGTTTTCGTTCTCACATGATATGAATGTTTACGAAAATTACCTTTAGTAAGAGTCTCGAACTGAGGTACGTCCTTCACGGCGCTGCGTTTGCTTCCTGGACTATATTGCATATGTTCGATTGAAATGAAATATGCCGAATATAATCTTCAAGAAGAGTTGCGTAACAAATAAACCCACAGCATTACAATAGCATTATATCAGCTTTTTATTTAATCTATAATGGCATTAAATGCACTTGTAAAGCTTACATGCTTTAAAGATCCCTGAAGCATGTACGCGTTATATCAGCTTTATATACGCATATAGAGCAAGCTATAATGCTATATGTCGGCTGTGCAGCTATGCATTATTGATGCTAATATAGAGCTTTATTGCGTTGTTAATGCTGTAATGGAGTTTCAATGCAACATTAGTGCAAATGTATAGCCAATATAGTGAAATGGCTTAATGCTTATGGTTACTTGGGTAGGTAATTTATTGTTTCGCGTGCAATTTTTTCCTTCCTAGTATGCATTGGCCATTTTTCCAGAATTCAATTCGAGCAATCCATTCGGTTCATTCGGAAGAATCGGATTGTATAAATTAAGATACGATTAATTTACCGACGCAATCATTCATTCCCGGTCAGCATAGCATGACAAAATTCTAATAGATTGCAATTTTCGTTAACAGTAAATAAATCTGGAGAAAATTTAGAATAGAACGTAAGTATCAATGAGAAATTAGTGTAAAGTGTTATAGTAACGTCGTAGTAATCAAAAGAGAAAGCTAAATTTTTTCCAGAAATATCATTTGCTGGAATTTAGACGAGTTCTATTAGTTTGATTACGTGTTACATGTGTTCTTTTAGTCTGTTTTTGCTGTACTTCTACTAGTTTACTTTTCGATTGCTCGCCAAAGATAATATCGGACAATTTATACGCTTCTACTTAATCTCTTTGCATCTTCTGTATCTTTATTCGCCATTTTAATTTTTACTTTTATACGATATCTTAAAGTAGATTCACTCTAATACTCACTAACAAAAACAATTGCATATCTCATATACACTCATAATCTCTCATTCCAAATATACAAACGCTCGTCCCTTCACAACCGGATCGCAAACACAAACATGCAATTGCAATCATCCACATATACGCCCGTGATGCCGTCAACATCAAAACACCCCAGTAATTGAGTAAATGTTTAGCACTTATAAATTTACCAACGCAAATTACCAAACATTAACCCACCGATCATGAATCGGTCACGCCCGGAAGTCCCTGCCCTCGGTCTTAGCAGCCTAGATTCATGCCTTCAGTTGAACCAATCAAAAATTATCGCTCAAAGCCAACACGTGGCGTCTTGACCGAGAATTTTTGTCTGGAACTCTCTTCTAGGGTCTGAACCGTAAACTAAAAATTAAGCATCACATTCACGGTCCGCACGATCATTCGTCAACATACAAACGCTTGAGCCTAGTCCACGCACCACTACGCCGATAATCTAGCAAACTTCAAAACACCCCGGTTATTAAGCAGTTATTAACTCATAACTCCGGTTTCAACCGTGCACCTACAAACACATGTATGTACGCGATCATGAATCGGTCATGTCGAAAAGTCCCTACCCCTGGCTCTAGTAGCATAGGTCCATGTTTTCAGTTGGACCAATAAAAAAATCACGCTCATATCAACTAAACGACACGTCCCATGGCGACATGACTAGGAACACTAGTGATATGGAGAATCTCACTATCTTCTAGCATTCAGCACGCTAACATACAAACGCTTAAGAGCCTCGCGATCATTCACTCATACCAAAACCCGCGATCTCGCAAACATCAAAATACCCCGGTGATTAGGGGAATGTTTTAGCACTAATAAACTTAAAACCGCAGTCTCAAACGGGAAACTCAAAACCCCTTGTTAGGACGCACGATAATGAATCGGTCATAACCGGAAATCTCTACCTTCGGTTCTATCAGCCTAGGTTCATGCCTGCAGTTTGAACAATAAAAAATGACGCTCATATCCACTGGACAACTCGTTCCGTGGCGAGATAACCGGGAACTCTAATGATATGGGAATACTTACTCCCTTTTAGCATCTAAACCATACATTCATTCATAAAAATTAAGCATCAGATTCACGGACCGCGCGTAATCAGACCCAACAAACAATGAAAGCTGAACAAGCCTTAGAAAATAAGCTGAACAAGAACTGTTGAAGCTATTGTCAAACTAAATTGTTTGTTGGGGAGTGAACCTACAAACGCCCATGTTCGTGCGATCATGAATCAGTTACGACCGAAAGTCCCTACTCTCGGCCCTAGCAGCCTCCTGCCTTCAGTTGGCCCAATCAGAAAAATGACACCCATTTCCACTAGCCAGCACGTTCCATGGCGAAATGACCGGGAGCTCTAGTGATATGGGAGAACTCACTCACTGCTAGCATCTGAACTGTACACTCAAAAATAAGTAACACATACACGGTTCGCGCGATCATCCAAGAACACATGCGATCTGAAGAGCGCACAAAAAACCGCTCATTCCCACGCGATCGTAAAATCCGTACGCCCGCACATCTGAACCGTACACGCAAAATCACAATCAGAATCACGGCCCGCTGCAATTGACCCTGAGCGGTGTTTTGGCAGATGACATTTCCCGTCTCGTCTGCAATGGTAAAGTGATTCTGACGGGTAGCACTTCTGAGAACACTTCGATTGTTTTACGCTATTTTCGGCAAATTTATGACTAAGAGAAACGAAAGCAATCAATTTGAAAGACGGATAGGTATTCAAGAGCGAATCAGTTATAAACTTAGAACGGAAAACTAGAACTAGGCAGGTTCATATGAACAGGAAAAAGGATCCGTCTTTCAACTTCATTGCTTTCGGTTCCCTTAGTCTTAAATTTGCCGAAAATAGCCAACAAAATCGATACAGTAGAACCTTGCGACCATTACAACATAGTACCAATCTCAAATTTTGTTTGACACTTTTTTTTTAAGTCCAAGAAAATTCCTCACTTCTTCGAACTAAAGATCTATGAAACATTTTATAACAGCTTCAACTGCGTTAACGAAATGCATCTCATCAAGCAATTGCACTGAAATTGCCAGGACCACATGCAAAATTAATATCCATTTAATTTGTTTTTGTTCACCGTCGTCCATCATTCCACCATCGTCACAACCCCAACGCCAATCTGCAACCATATTACAACAACACAACCAAAGACGCAATGTGTTTGTTGTTTTGATTTCGTTCGCCTGCATATACGCTAACCCGTTTTTATTAAACTAATTTTTTTCTCCTCTTCTCAGCCTTCAGCGTACTTTCAACTTTGTTTACGTTTTTTTGAACCTCACTCCAGTGCCAGTTTTGTCCCGCTGGATATTTTCCCTCTTTTCTCCGTTGCTCCATTGTTGTTTTATTCTTATTTTCTCTCCCCTATTTAGCATTAGTGTGTTTCTTGGCAACTTTCTCGCGTTTCGCATTCTCCTCGCGCGTTTCGATTGCATGTCACTCAACCCATTCCGTTAATTTGTGCTGCAATGACTGGTGCCCAAGACAACCGGGAAGGTTAGGTAGCTGTTCTTTGGACATTGCAAACATCGTCGGTTGCATGCAATAGGAACAAAACTGCATAAAATTTGTCTTTTCTCGGTTTCTCTTTCAAATGGACGTATGTAATATTCGGTGGAAATTTAAAATCCTATTTCAAAATTACTGGAGAAATTCTAACATTGATTTTATGCTCAATCTCAAAAAAAAATTGCTTGTATTGTCTACACGGTTAAATAAAACAACCTGCAGAATAAGTTCTTTTAACTTACTTTTGAGTTGTGCGTCGCTTTCGCACTTTTTAGTGTTGTCAAAAACAAAAAGAGAGATTCGACTCAGTCGAGGTCTTCCGTGGAGGAAGGTACTTTTGAGTTGTTTGGGGTGAACTCAAAATTAGGTAAATTCAACTTAAATTTGAGTATAAAAAACCTATCAATGAGTTGTAATTTTTGCCGTAGTTAAATGGAAACTACCTTCAACACGGTTTACCTAATTTTAAGTTCCCCCACGATACCACGAGATTGAGTCAAAGGAACTCAATTTTAGGTAGTTTTTCGTTTCCGTGTATCTCGAGATAATCTAGCATTTCGTCGACTTCTTGCTATATAGGATACACACGAGTACAATCGGAACAAAAACAAACGTCAAAACGTTTTCTCACTCGCACTGATGCAAACTAGATGGGCGCGTAACTCAACGCACGGCCCGGTGGCGCATGGCTGAAAAGTCGCAATGTGGATTTGAGAAAAGATTCGCAATATATACTAGACAACAAGTTTCAGGGCACCATAACCGGATGCTCTGGTGGAGGGCATGCTCCGGATTAATACAGCCTAGAAACTGTGTTGCATCCGACGGCTGAAACCAAGAATTGATCCCTTGGGTTCCTGCTCCAATGTCGTAAGAAGCGAAAAACAGAACTCTTCTGCATTTCCTGTTTTTTTTTTTACTTTCTTTTTTTAGTAAACTAGTACATTATTGTTTATCATTCTTCTTATCTATTCGTAATAAACTTGCTTTTTCTAGTAGTTAGAATAATAACAAACAACGCTCGCGTGAAATTGTTGGTGTGTCCGTTACACAAAGTAAGGTTTTCACATACCTTATTCTGGGCCTCTCAAAATTATTTCATTTTATCGTTGCGAATACAATCGGTAGGTTGTTAGTTGTAGCCCCAGCCTGAATACCATTTTTAATATTTTATTCCAGATTATTTTATGCTATTCCTTTTACTTGTTTGCCTACCATAAGAATAGTATTTGAATTGAGTATACAGTGAAGACCCGTTTTTATCAGCCCCCGATTTTGTCAGCTTCTCGACCCGATTTCGTGAGCCAGCCATAGGCTATGTCTACGGAATAATGTTGAACATTTTAGCAGCTTCGGTTTATTAAAGGAAATAAATAAATATGCACACTTATTTTTTTTACCGAATCTCAGCTTTTTTGCATCTTTTGCCGAAATCTCAACAGCTGAGATCTCGGCTAACAATTTTTTTGCTGAGATATCAGTAAAAGTGATGTTTGATAACTAAGATTCGGATATTTCGCCGAAAATTAGTAAACAAATGTCACTTTGCTGAGATATCAGTATCTTAATTTGCTGATTTCGAGGCTGTTGGGAAATTACCAATCTGAATTGAGTGTGTGTGTGTGTGTGTGTGTTGTCGTTGCCCCCATTTGGTCAATCAAAAATACACCAAAGGGGCTGATGAAAATGGGTCTTCGGTGTATTTTTAGACATATTTCTCTCTCCCTCTAGAATCGCTCGCGAATTCCAGCACAATGTTCAAACGGACCCCTATCCCTACTTAAAATTTCTCTTCTCCCGTAACACTTGTGAAGTGCGCAAAAATATATACGGCCTAGTAATAACAAGTGTTGGACTAATATTCCTTCCCTCTCTTCTTCTTTCCTCTCGATTTCCAGGGCTTGCACATCGATGGTTGATTTATTATTCCCAGGCATTATCATCTATTATTTGACTGTGCAAGTTCAATTCCACATCAACATTTGAATAGGGCTAATAAGATTTGTAAACAAACTTTTGTTTTGCTGATTTCTCCTAATTTGTTATCTTTTCAACACAGAAAACATTTGAAATTGATTCTACCAAGGATAAAGACGTTGATTCAGTTGTATTTGTCATGAAATTTAACTCGGTAGCGGAATAATTAGCGAAATAAGTTTGTTTACAAAAGTCTCATTAGCCCTTTTGAAGAATTACTATTGAATTTCAAGTCCCGATCAATAACGAAGTAGCAACAAGGGGTGGTCGTACAAACTCAAGCTCAAAATGCAGCATTTAAAGAGTGGTCGCAACTAAACAGAATGATCGTCTGTGTGTTGGTGTGCTTAGTATACTTTTTATCTTCTTTAAGCTTAACTTTTTACCTTCTTTAAGCTTAACTAACTTTAAGCTTCTTTGTATGCCAGGGGCGGATCCAGAAAAAAAATTTCGGGAGGGGACTGAAATTTGAATTTTAGAATGAACATTGTGCAATTCGTAATATGTAAAAACCTTTTTTAATGAATATAAGTTTTGTTGCTCAAATTTGGTTTGGAATGATTTTAAGTTTAAATCTAATTTAAATTGAAACTAATTTAAAATTTCTCCACAAGTAAAAAATTTCGGAGAAGGTCCGGACCCCCATTGTTTGTATCAGTTATACGGATTGGTGGAAAAATAGTTGGAAAATGTTAGTGACACCATCGAAATGATGTAGAAGACTTCTTTTGATATTTTGATACTACAATAGAGATCGTTATTTTGAAAAACAATCTTTATGTCCATCGGTATCGTGTTTCCCTATGATCACACTCTTACTGTTTTCAAATCCCACCTCCTTCTAGGATTTTGTATTTAAAGGAAACTAAATTTAGTTTAAATTAAAAAGCTAGACATGGTTGACAGAATGAGATTCGCGTCCGCTCTTTCTTTACCTGGGGATACTTGCACCCAAATCAAGTGATTCACCCGATAACGGTTTGCAATCTTAAGTGACATCATGCCATACACCTAATTAAGAATAAAAATGTAAGTTTTACTTTCAAACAAAGATAATGCTGACTTTCAACAAAGATTATTTTGTGCACACAATTGAAATGTCATAAAATTAATTCATTTTGTAATGTAAAAAAAACAAAACAAAGTCGTAATAAATGTTTACTAAAATACAGTCTAATTAAATCTAGATCTTATCTCCATTGTATTCTTATCTAATGTAAACAAACATCATGGCATGCGTCGCTTACAAACATATCACAACTACTTTGGCAGCCCTAACCCAAAAATATAGCCGAATCCGAGATAGGTTTGTTTTTGTCCAAAAAATCCCAATCTGACTTATCGTCTCTCACTCTCCAGCAACGTTTTAGCGTGTCGCGTACGCGCAAAACAGTACGAAGCGTGCGCGCGTAAACAAAAAAAAAGTTTTACAACACGAGGCGGCCATGCCACGGATTTACGACGGAGAGAGCGACGAGATAAAATACGATGATGATGGCGATGGGTGAACGACCGGTCAGGGTGGTTGACTTTTGGAATTGTGTTTTGTTGTGTACAGTCCTCGCCGTCTCCGTTTCTCTCTCTCTCTCGTTCTTGTTGTGTTGTGGTTTTATTCCGCGTCTTCTGGCGTGCCTTCTTCGCTTTTATATACTTTCTCACTCTCTCTCCCGCTATTTCTTTCAAGCTGGAGACGTGTTGTTTTGCATTTCTCTTTCAATGGTGATCGTTCTGAGTTCTTTTTTGTTTGGCAGTATTATTAAATGCGAAAAGATTACGATTGCTGATAAGACACCCGCTCCAACGGTGTTTTGGACCTTATCAGAACGGTTAACTGTGTACTGTGTTTGGATAACGATTTGTTTGTTCATCGATGCAATAATGCATACAAATATCGCTGTTTGCATTCTGGTGAACGATGGAAGCATGAAAATCGGTACGTAAATTAAGAACACAACAAACAATTTAAGTTTACCGTTTCTGAACTTTTCCTCTACTCCAACAGAGTAGATTCATAACGTACGAAACAGTAACGGAACAATGATGGAACGGGTCTTCTGACATAAAGAAATCTTTGAGTTCGGGATGCAACCATAGGACGGCCGACTTATGAGACCCGGTCATTTTCTCTATGCACACGATGACCAAATCTTGATTTAAGTCCACATCAGGAGGTATCACGATATATTTGATATTATTTTCTCGGTACGGCTAACGTTTATGGGGCATATTTTCATAGAAATAATTACAGCCTTTGAAGCGCATTTGCACTTAATTTGGTTGCACTGTGCGACACTGAACTCTAAAAATATATAATTTCAATTGCAAAAGAGTTTGGAAAAGTTTGCTCAAATTTTAACGGCCGTTGGTATTCGAGCATCCGGTCTACACTACCACCGACACCCTAGACTGTTAAAATATCAGGCGCGTTCAAAATTGCCCAGTTAAGTTCAGCCGGAAAATGAGCAGGAATGCTGGCTGGTTCCAGTTCGTAATCCGGCTCCAGTGACACAACCGATTCTAGTTAGAATCGGTTGTGTCACTGGGACCGGAGTACTATCTAGAAACTTTCAAAATTCCGGTTCATTTCAGGCTGAACTTAACTGGGTGAATGCATCTTTAAGTGATATTTGCTGTTCAATGCGAATTGGAAAGTGATGCACCTTGCTTCAATCCATCTAACGGCTCTGTAGACGATTGATTTTTACCCATCCAGCATAATACGAGTCAGTTTTGTCGGAACGTCGTATTCGAGCATATGCCACAGTTCATTTCGTTACACTGAATCATACGATGTCTTGAAATCTGGACTCCGTACTTTCAAAGTGCGAGTGATCAAACTGCTACTGAAAACTGCGAGCTGTCAAATCACATGTATTTCAAGTGATAGAGATGGTACTTTCATAGACAGACCAGTCGAACTAACCAGTCTATAAGAAGAATTCAATTGAAGAATAGTATGTGCGCAGTGCGGCAAGAATCCAGTTTTTAATGCAATACATTTCATATCTACCTTTGCATCAACTTTGCACTCCCTCGCAGAAAAATCTGTTCAACAAACGTTCGCTTCATTTATTGCTTTATTGGGTGTAGAGCTAGTTTCTTGCAGGGCTTTAACGCTTAACTTTCTGTTTTGATGGAAAGTAAATGCATTATTTTTGGATGGTGCATCACAAGTGATCTGTCTCTAGTTCACTATAGATAAATAATTTTAAAAACCATATCGATTGTGTTTCCATTGAATTTTACGTGTGCTTTTCAACAATAATATTTAAAGCCGCTGT